>NW_027112074.1:2300102-2323516 GCF_000696795.3 Halyomorpha halys | reverse complement strand
AGAAAAATATATCGATATTTATATTCTATTGATGTTCCCAAAACATCGTAATATCGATATTAAAATTTGTCAACCGAAAACCGATATTTAAAATAAAATAAAAACTCTCGGAATTTGGAAATAGGTATTAAGAAATATTGATGTTTTTTATATATAAAAATAATTGACCGTATTAATTCAAATTACGAAGAAGGTGGTCAGGGGTGCGGCCACAAAAAACAAAAAATAGTTAACTAAAAATTTACCCACGTTTCGCCCACTTTGCAGAGATTCATCAGGGCTGTTTCAGATGAGATATTTCGGAAAACCTACCTCAACTGATTAGATTCCTTCAAAAGAAAATATTCTTCATAAATAGATATTTTTCTTCGATATTAGATATTATATTATCTATATTTGTTTATTGATGTCTTAATAGCGATGTTATTGTTTAAACGAATTAATTTAAAATAATGACTTTTATCCAAATTTAGATATAGCTTATATGTGATTACTTTTTAAGAAAATAGAAAAGACAAGTTATAATAGTTCAGTGAGAATTATTATAATATTAAAAAGTTATAGACATTATAAAATGTCCTAAAATTGATTAATAAATTGGTTTTAAATTTTAACTTTTTTTTTTTTATTTTTACTATAATTTTCGTGTTGTGAAGTTAGTTCGAAAATCTTATGTTTTTAAATTCTTGGCGGAGAAATGAGAAGGCTGAACAACTTTTATTTGTTACCTTTCCATTTCTGAGACGGTGTTTATTTTACAAGTGACCAACCTATTCCAACCAGTTTGGGATTTTCGCGTTTTCATTCCGTGGTACTCGAAATAAAAGCCAACCTGCCTAGGTTGGAATCGAACCGTGGCTTAATTGGCTTACAGTTGATCGTGCGGATTTGGTTTTGGATTTTGGGTGGACAGATCTGTGCTCATAGCATTAGGTAGTATTGGCATCGAACTATGTTATTTATCTATCATTTTGTTTTTCTTTTAATTTGTTATTTTTCCTATTTAGTATAACTGTACCTTGGAGGTTAATGACACTAGATTTGTGTAATTTTGTAATAAACATATTACAATATATAATAATTATATTATACAGGGTATTGAGTATAATTAGTTATTAATGTTTTAAATAAAATAAAATAAAATATTATTGGTCTAATACCAAAAGAAAAGTAAACTAAAATCCTCCAAACCACTTGTGTAGGAGTTAAAAAATCTGGATTTGGAATATATGTTTTAAAAACTCCAGTCTTATAAATATTAAATGATAATAAATTTGAAAAATGTCAAGTATTGATAAACACTCTATAAACAGTTTTAAAGCTCCATATCGTTAAAATTACCTACTACGTAGAAAAAACTAATAGAACACTATTTAAAGTAGAGTAAACTGAATAAAATATGAGCCCTGACAGAGCTGTTTATAAGTGCAATGATTTTATTTGTAATTCTTTGGATAAAATTTCATATGTGAATATAAGAAAAAACTACTACTATGAAGATAAATGTTAGAAACCAATTTATTTAGATTGCTGGAAGACATCTGTACCAACGGTTCCCGAGATATAGATTTTCATAAATCAACAATTTTGTCCGAACAACTAGAAATCAGCATTTTGGCAATTATCATAAAAATTACCACTCTTATGAGGATAAACATCATTATTTAATTGTACATTCAACTAGCTTTAATTCAAGTGCTATAGAAATTTCTACGTCCTACGGTTCCTGATATATAGATTTCCCATGATACTTGCAATAATTCACCAAATACTGATATTTCAGTAGATTTTTTCATGAAATGATACTTGAAAAAACTGTATCTCGATAACTGTTGAATGTAAACAGCTCTGGTAGGGATCATATTTTAGTAAATTCACTCAGCTTTAATCGATGTTTTATTAGGTTTTATAGTGTTGTGGGTAGTTAATCGATGTTTTATTAGGTTTTATAGTGTTGTGGGTAGTTAATCGATGTTTTATTAGGTTTTATAGTGTTGTGGGTAGTTTCAAAGATATGGAGCTCCAATTGAAAAATTAATTTTTGAATCATAATGAAACAGCCACCATTTTGTATTCCCCCATACTATACTTGGCAGATTCATCAATTTTGTAATCATACGTATTTCTCATTAAAGTAATGAAACACTGAGGTGAAATAATTCACCTTTTTTCCACCAGGCCGTTTTTTTTTCTTTTTTAGGCGGATGCGTAAAAATTGTTTTCCCTTTTCTGTTAGTTATTAACTAAATTCTTTCATAGTTCATATTTATCCGTTTATATTACTACTAAAAATAGAATCATATAAAAATTTTTTTTTTTTTTTAAATTAAACAAATTTTTTTTACCGAAAAGATTCGGTTATTTGGACTCAGTAGACCTCCCTGGTTGAATTCGAAATTTAATCTTACTATATATTCCACATATAAGGAAAAAATCCCTCTTAGCCAGTGGCTCCTCGGCCAATATTGTAAACCCCGCCTTCAGCGGATCTAGCTTAACCCCTTATAATACCATATGGCAAAGGAAGGGCACTAATTACGTATGTATATATTTAGATATGTATTAAAATGTTATTTATCTATTTAATAAAGGAGGTAAGAAGAAAAAAAAAAAAGTGAAAGTAAACATTTGTATTCCTTAAAGTTCGGATGAATTATTTATAAGATTCAATAAAACCAATATTGAATTTGAAGGTTTACTATGGTAGAGGGACAGAATGAATTTTTTCCTAAATTTCATACATAGAGAGGGGACGGGTTTTGGTACTACATTACATTACAAGTAGGGTATTGGACAGCGGGTTGTATGAGATTGATGAAAAGCGGGAGGGGTCGACCCGAATTCGTGGGCCAGGATTTGTGGTCCATGGATTTCCTCTTTATTAATGTGGCCATCAGTGTCTGTCAAAGGAACGGTTCTGCCAACTTATGTCTTCCATTCTGCCCCTTTGTCCTGTTCGCTTAGCTCAGCAAAGTCCGCCCCAAATTCACTAATCCAAGGTGCAAATAAGAAACAAAAGCATTTTAAATACAAATTGTCAATAAACGATAATAAATTATTTTAAAATGTTGTAAATTATTGCGATATAAACTACTAGGTGGAATCGGTATATCGCTGGTTAAACAGGAGTCCAGGTTAGTCCGGCGTTGATTAAAAAAAAAAGCTGTGCTAATATCACTCATTCCTTAAATAAAAATTAAACCACGATACAAAACTTAATATATACCTATGTGAAATGTACATTTACGGAAATATATGATAATGTTAAATTTACTGGAGTGATAATAATATGAATGAAAAAAAAATATCTTTAGATCCAGTATATGATCTATTGAATATAGTGAGTGAATTTAAGTTTGTTATAAGAATAAATTCAAGAAGTATCATTTAAAAAAAAAAATTACCGTGTTTTTGTCTGTATATACCACTTTTCCTAAAAATTGTTATAACCTCAATAAGATGTATTGGATGAGAAAGTGGTGTATCTCTGAGATAAATTAAATTAATTTAGGTAAAATTAAGTGCTTATACTTACATTATTAGTTTTTTTTTTTTTTAAATAGAAATTTCTTTTTGTTTGTTTACCTCCAATAGGGCCATTTTTGGCATTCAGAAGAGGAAAGTTATCCCACAGGTTACTAACTTATTCTAAGGATCGTCAAAAAATAAAAGTCAACCCCGCTCAGATGTCTTATTAAGATTATTTTAACACACTCGGCTACAATATTATTATTACCCCTAACTTGTCCTTAATAGAAGCTTTAATAATGGTGTACAAAGCATTATTTGAATCGATTAAGATAGAATGTTATAGAGATATAGGATTGAATGCAATGGTGTTAGTCCTTGTTATATTTATTAAAACTTGTAAATCTGCAATATCGAATATTAAGAACAATAACCCACCGCAATAATAAAGCGGAAAATAGTCGGTCCTTTACCACCTAAACTCTTTTATTTTTAAGGAATTATCTTAAAATTTATAGATAACAATTTATTTAGAAAAGAAATAATACATATAAAAAAATTAAATTTATCGAACCTCCCTTTAACAATAAATTTGGTAAACGTTCATTAAACTATATCGTATCATATCTCTTCAATTGCTTACAAGAAGAACTAATAAATAAATCAACCACAAATAAAACTAAAATAGAAATATTTGACAGGGTGCTTTCTTATTTCTATGATTCCCAATAATTGATTTTGATTCACCAAATAACCATATCTGTCTGTTTTTTTCTTAACTCCACATAATTATTCATTATATAACGATTATAATTAGCTATGTACGTGTGTGTTTAGTAATATATATATTTATATATTACTGGATTCTTATTTTTATCATATTGTGTATCATCTGGTTTTATTCTCATTATTATATTAATTCACTGATTCTAAATTTTCAGCATTATTATTCATGTAAAAGTCCTTTTTGTTATTTTTATTATTATTATTTTTAGTTTAATTTGTTTAATAATTATTATTTTATTTTTTACTTTATTTTCATTTTAGTTGTTCTTAATTTAATTATTAGTTGTATCACTTGTGATCAATTCATATTATTGTTATCTACCTTAAAACTGTAAAGCCTCCAACGCTCTAATAGTCAAAACTGTAATATCTACATTTCACTCATGTCTCTCATTTATATGTGTTATTCAGGCACCGATCGATAGATGTCATCCGGTCGGACCATATTGGATATAATTTTTTAAATGAATAAAAAAAAAAAATGTTTTAAATCAAAATATTGTGATATTATTTAGAACACCAGTTTAGCACGTGACAACGCTGTCATGAGCTATCAGTAGATATCTAATATAGCAGTAGAGAATATGTGCTATAGTTCACACGTACCTTATTTTTTCATTACTATTACAGTTAGTCCTTAATTAAAGGTTGTTAAGATACAGTGATAAATTGAAGTTTAAGGTACATTTAATAAGTGAATTTTAATTATTAAATTTTTGATCATATTTTAGTGTTATTAGTAATCCTTTTTCATAGCGCTGAACAATACACAAAACTGAGAAAGGTCTTTATTTAAACTTTTTTTATAAACAAGATGTAGGGTTGAATTGATATCTACTCAATTCAAATAAGAAGGAACTTGAGCCCAAAATACATCACGGTCCTGTCCAATCGCTTTATTTTTTTTTTATTTTTATAAAATAAAATACCTATTATTTGGCTTTACAGTGAATGTCGAATACTTTTTCTTTAAAAAAAATTGATCCCAAAAATCCCCCATAACTGTGAAAAAGACCTCTATAATGTATTTATTTAGGATTAATCTTGGCCAGTTGAGGTTGAATGAGTGATAAAATGTGGATTTATTTGTTTTAGTCGTTTTCTGTTCAAATGATGCCTGAATCGGCGGAACGTTAAACAACCTTTGTTTCCTATTACTTGAATTGTTATTTTCTACTTAAAAAAAAAAAACATTAGTTTGAAATAAAATGGAAAAGTTCTTCGATTAGGAATAGTTGGCTTCTTAATTGCAGTTTTAGTTTTGCCTGCTTCGTTGCATGACTCCAAGTTGAGATCGACAGAAATAGGTTTCCACAAACTTCGACTAATGATGATTTCCTGCAGATAAGTTTAATTCGAAAATGGATGAAAATCTCTCGCGATTACCTGAAAGTTTAAATTAAACTCATCAATTAGAAATTTATTTTGTTAATGTACAGTATATTACGACGATACTGAGTAAAGATTTGAACACGGAAATAGCTGTCCGATTTTATAAACGTAAAGCAGTTTTTGAAGATCTAGACATAATTCCGGTTATCAAATAACTACTTTATTAAGGTGAAGATGTGAGAATGAAGAAGTTGACTGTAGATTAATAATTGGAGAAGACGTGGGTGTGGTCAGTAAGAAGAACATAAATAAACAAAAATAATTTATTCATGCCAACGTTTCGACCTGAGTGTCAGGTCTCCATCATAGAGTGTAGGAAAGAAGTCTTAACTAAAACGCACCCTAAAACACTCAGTTTATGAATAAATTTATGCTCTTCTTACTGACCGCACCCCCCGACCGTCTTCTTTAATTAACTACTTTATTATTTTTTTTGGTTTTTTACTTTTAAAAAATTAAATTTTGATTCAAAAGCTTCATTCTGTATAATGTTTGCTTTTGCTAGAACTAGAACTATATTTCGCATTTTAATTGAAATGTAAAATTTTTTTGTTGTTAGGAAATAATTTATCGGCTGAATAGCTAAAAAAATAAGAAATAAAGTTAAGATAAAATGTGATTTAATTTAGCACATTACTGGAAAAGCATACATTTTATGTAAAATTATGTTTGTGTGCATAATCATTTGGAAATTAATTTCGTTATCTAAAATACAATATAAAACATACTCTACCCAACGGAACTTAGAAATTTATTTAACTTTTATTAGTTTTTCGAACAATTCGGATTGCAGGAGTATTCTAGTTACTTATTTAAAATACAATAAATTCGTCTACAACACTAAACTATAAGAAAACCTTTATAGGACTAATATTAGTGATGATACAATAGGTTGGGGAAAAATAAATCCATTATTTTTACCTGAAATTCAAGGCTTTATCTAACATGTTTCGTATTGTCCGATTTGGGTCAAATATGCACCGTTTTGTTCTATGATTTGCTGCGCTTTTAAAGGTAGCATCATAATACCCCTCTCATAGAAGTCTTCGTTCCTATTCCTGAAAAACTCTAGTAACCAATTTTCACGGTCTTCTCTTGATGCCAATTTCTTACCACCAGGAAAGTTTTGCAATGCAAGAAAAAGATGATAATCGCTTGGTGCCAGGTCTGGACTAAATGGTGGATGCATTTTGTTGACTTCCATCTTTAACACCCTGTAACTCACAATTGAATGGACCAATCAAAGGACAGCAAATAATTTTTTTAAGTGCGAAATGTCACATTGACAACGAGCATAAATCTAGAAATGGTCTGATTTTCATTTCCGAGATATCGATCGCTACGGCCGTCTACCGAAAAAAAATATGGATTTCTTTTTCCCCAACCTAATATATGTATGTAAAGTTATAAACACTAGGGTGGATAAACTGACGTTCACTAATAATGACCGTGGTATGAACATATATCCGATATAAATTTCCTAACATTAATAATGAATGGAATCCCCATAACGGCCATGTCCATTAATGAGAGGCCATTAAAATAATATAACTGGCTCATTAAGTTCGCCCTCATTCATCGTAAGTTATGAATGGCAGCGTAGCGGTTGCGCCACCAATTGTGACCGTCACATTACGGTAACCTCATCGCTACGTGACGCCCATACGGACATCTCAATTAGTTTAGGCTCCGTTATATCGCATAATATATTCAAGGGGGAACATTTGATGACGTATATTATGTTAGGTTTCTGGAATTCATTTATAATTTTATTTTATTTAAAATAACTTATAGCTATTAAATATCTGGTATGTTCAATCAGACGACTTTCATTACCGTCTTAGCTAACCCCAGTGGCAAATTTTTTAGGTGTATCGTCACTGTCATTAGAGCAATCGTAATGTTCATTTTGTTTGATTTGTGAAAAATTTAATTATGTTTCAAGTGTTTCGGATGATTTTTCGAGTTGTTCGAATTTCCCAGGGAATGTTGGTGGACTATGATATTTAAAATTTGGGTACAAACTTCAATACGCTTTTACAAAATTGTTTTTTTTTTCCTTTTGTAGTAAATTAAATTTATCTATCTCCATAAATCGAAGAGAATTGAGCATAGGAAACCTCTAATCGGTCTCCATTAGGAAACAAATTGGTTTGTCTTAATTGCGAATTTCGAGGATCGTCGTAACCTGTGACTTTAGAGATAAGTCTACAAATAAATTATTAATTTGGCCGGTTATTAATGAACATTATTATTATTATTGAGGAGAGGAGTCATTTATTACAAATTTACTAAATTTCTAATTTAGTTTTTACTCGATCTACATGACAGTAATAAGGCCAATCTGGACATATGGAGTTGAGCTTTGGGGCTCCACTAAACCTTCGAATTCCTCTCGTATTCAATCCTTACAATCCAAAATCCTTCGTAAAATCCTCAATGCCCCTTTGTCACAAGTAAAATCATACATAAAGACCTTAATGTTCCCTATGTAAACAATCTAGCCCGAACCAGATATCACTCCTTCCATTATAAACTCTCTAGTTTCTAATCTTGCATCCTCTCCCAATCCTGACAATCCTCCGAGGCGCCTGAAAAGAAGATGGCTACGATACCAGCTAATGTAAAATGTCATTAGAGTGGTACCAATGGGTAGTTTATCTAAACGCCTGTAACACTACAATTTAACTTAAATCAGATTTACTAAATGTATTATAATGTACAGTTGTAAATAGCAATAAATAAATATTTTTAAAAAATAATAATAATAAAAAAGAAAAAGTTTTTACTCATTGAATTTAGCATTTACTCCTCAATATTATCATTATTTTTTATTGAAAATAATTAATGAAAATTAATAATTAGAATTATCTTGTATTGTAATAATAATAAAACACGGATTGACATAGTTTTTTAATATTCAAACTAAAATAATTTTTTTCATGTTTTGTAATAATTTAAAAACGAATAGAAAGGGTGTATTTTAAAATAAAAAGTACCACAATATTTCATGTAAAAATGTAAATCATTATTTAGATGTTTGTTTGCTTCTAGAGTCACTTAGCTAAATATGAAAGTCCCTGTTTTTTTTATTCGCCGGCCGTGCACTGCCTCCATTTCTAGCACTTCCGCTGACCCGATTTTCCCTTTGTTTCCGAAAAAAAAAATAATAAATATGTCCTCGATTCCGATGCTAAGAGGAAGTATTTATTTTTTAAACGTGAAATGTAAACATTGAGGCAGCTGGTTTTCTTCTATTTATTGAAATTAGCTAGTTTCTATTAGGCAAGTGGACTCATTTTTGGCAATACATGGGGCTTTGAATATTTTCCACTGAATTACTTAATATGGGACAATAGCACTAGGTTGAAATTTAAGCTATTCCATTGAAATGGTTTTGTTCGTCGTTGATGTTATGAAACTTGTAAATTGAAATAGGAAATAGTCTTATAGGAAGGAACTAAATTAAACCTTTTTTTTTTCGTACCATTCATTAAAATAGAATTTGTGCTTCGTACATTTATAATACCTTTCATGTATTGTATATAATTCACTGAGTCTTTCCCCTTTAATTGCCTTGTGGGATTATAAGGTGTTGAAGGTGCCTTCTCTCTCCGTTTTAAGCAAATATTTCAATAGTGATATAGGACCGTTGCTCCCAGGGGGTCTTAGTGGGAAGGACAAAGCCTTTTTTGTGTTATGATCTCCTGTTGTGAGATTGTGACATGTTGTACATCGACCAACCTGGAGGGCGGGAGTGGACGCTCTCACGCCGTTTTCCAATTTCTTTTTAAATATTTAATTATCTTAAAGTCTCCTCTTTTCTTTGAAATTAAACTTTATAATTTTTATTTTTTATAAATATATTTTTGGAGGGCGGGTAAAAAGAATTTTATATGGTGTAGATTCAACAGCATGTTTCAAAACGTTCAACAGTGTAAAATATTTTGAAATTGAAACAGTTCTACTAAATCATTTATTTTGTTGTTAAAATTAAATGATTTCTCTAAGGAAGGCGGTTAGATTATTATTATTAATCTATTTCTGTCATTTATTGCCTTTTTACTTTTACCGCCTTCCCGAGATATAATGATAAATCTCAATGAAGAGTAGCCATAGCGTCTCATTTTATTGTCGTGCAACCCTTTGCAGCATATAATTGTTTTCCTAGTTCGTACATTTTCGAACGTGTAAGCGTCTTTTAACCCTTTCACTACCAATTATGAAATAATAATGAGAAAACAAAAAGCCTTGAAATCTCTAAATGTGGTCTTCAGATTGAGAAATGTGAGTTTTTGCATTTTTTTTTTGTCCGAAAATGTTTTTTCATCGAAGTAGAAGAGGGCAAGGTGTCCTATTGGTGCGAGGAAGCTCACCCCATTTCCCGCAGTTACTTTACTCTACAGACAGTTCGATAAAATAAATGTTTTAGGAGGTGCAGAAATTGAAAATGATATCAAGGTTAAGATCGGGTATAAATTTATTTTAAATTTTTTGATTAACATATTAGGGTCTTTTTTACATATTTTCGTAGATACAGAAAACAAAAACGCTATGGATTTTAAGATCGGGCACTTTAACTTAAATATATTTTGATAACTCTTTTCTTTCTATTAGATTCTATGTATAAAACATGCATTGCTTGTACCAAAATGTATATTTTATGTAATGTATATATTTCACAAACCCATATGTGTTCTCTTCCTACCCTCCATTCATCCTTCCTGTAAAAACCATTCTTCCTATATAGATTTTTTTATGGTCAATTTTGATTATTCACTGACTATGAAAAATGAAATATTTTCAAAACAGATAAAAATATAATTATGTAAAAATCAGTGACCGTGTGTGAATTTGAAGATGGTCTGCGGTCAAGAAGAACTGTAGTTTTCAACCATTTATTGATTGCCGACGTTTTGAACTACTATGTAGGTTCTTTTAATCAATAACTAGTTTATAATTTACCAGGTCTTTTTTTTTTTTTTTTCTACTAAAGTGTTTTTTCTATTAATGTATGATATTTGTAATACTATATCTTTTTTTAATATAAGTTTGTTATATTATCTTTTATATAACTTTCTATTCTTATCACGCTTAACAATGTTTTTATCTTCTTCTAGTTGGTCCTTAGGAAACCGTGCAATGCAGCGCGAAATTGGTTGCTAATAAATTATTTGATGTTATGTTTTCTCGATTCTTAACCGCCACCCGGACCATCTTCTCAAAATTAATTACATTGTTTAACTAATAATCATACAATGAAATGCCACCCAGATATTGAAGAGAAAGGGAGGTGACAGTTCCCTGTCGTGGTTATTGTTAAACACGAATTTTGAAGGTGATTGTATCCCAGTTCTTTCCAGCAATGATTAGGTCATGCAAGATAAACTATCTTTTTATTCTTAACCTCTCAAAATGCTAAATGTATAGCTCCGGTATGATTATCCTGCCTATCCATTTATTTTTAGTTCTTCCGCATGGTCTGTTGTCAGCTGCTGCGGGGGCTGTGGATTGTATTGAATTCTGATGGATGGGGCCTCCTCGAATCGTTAAGTACTGACAGATGATTTTCCTCAAGTAATTCCTCATTTTTCTTTTTCCTCCATATTTTTTCATGCCGTCGCTGCTGTTATCTTACGGAGTATATTACTTTCAAATCCCTCTATCTTTCTTTTTATGATTACTGTTAGAAACGATTGCGGGTGATTCTTAGGGGAACGATCATGATCAATAAGTGTTATAAAAAAAGTTGAGGTTATGCAACATTTGTTTTTTTTTTCTATTTTTGCATGTTATTTAACATAGAAAAATAACAAAACAATATGTTTGAGATCAAAACCATTTTCTAAGTTGAACATAAAATCGTTTTAATCAATGGATCTATAGATAACATTAAGAGTAACACACCTACCTGGCTAAGTATGTGACAAGGCGTGAAAACTAATGTCTGACATGGTAACATCAATTCTAGTACTTAAATAAAAGTATATAATACTTCTACGGAACGGTCCAGACAACTTAGAAGTCTCATAATTGATATTTAAAAAGCCTACTAAAAAACAAAGTTCCTACGCTCTTGCTTAGCATTAGCAGTCGAATAAAATGGTAATAAAAGAAAACATAAATTATTGTAATAGCGAAGCACGTAAGGATATAATAATATATCCTATCTGCCTGAAGTCCTTTCTGCAATGCTTGCTGTAATTCTAAGCCTGGAGATCATGAAGGAAAGGTTATCCCAAGACAGGAGAGATGTAGAGAGAACTTATTTTTCATTCATAGGATGGACATATTTTTTATACACAAAATGCTTAGAAACCACGGTAATAAGACAACTTTTTTTCAAAGTTTTTCAAATTCAGATACAAGCGATCTCTGCAGCTCGAAAAGAGTTCTCTTTGAGAAAAATTGAAGATCATCAATGTCAGCGTCCACTGAGAACTAGAATATTCAGGTTTGGTTAAGTCTACTAAATTAATTGGCTTTTAGTAAGTCGCATCTGATATACAAAACCGATTAGACTGATAATATCCAGACATTATATTAAAATTAAATATTGTATACGTTTTATAAATATACGTATATATATATTTCCCATATATATATATAATATTTCCCATATATATAAATATATATTTCCCATAAAACTGCTAAGATATACTGAAGGCGCGCTCACAATCCGGAGACAGTATTAACGGTTCCCCAGGCTGTGGATGCTTCCAGTTCCGTTAAATGACGTGTGGGTTAGGGCCGCCATTCGCCTTTCTTCAACAACTTTCAACTTCACCCGTAAACTTCCGTTGTAAAGAAGTTTATACATGATCTAGTTAGAACAAATGGCGTGGTTCGGAAAATTTATATATAAAATTACTCGTATGTTACTAATATTTTATCTATAAAAATATACCCTTCAAAAGCATAAAACTAAATTTTAAAAAACATAGTATATTTGAATAAAAACCCGTTAAATCCGTTTCAAACTAAAATTTATGATACGGCCTTAAAATCAAAACTCAGAAATAAATCTTTAGTTTCATGCTTGAGTAAAATTCCACGAAAGATGAAAAAAATACAATAATCTACTCAAAAGATTATATCGAAATCTTTTAGGAGTTCAAAATGGCCTTCGATTTACATTAAAAGTGGGTTTTGCATTTTTTTCGAGACTTTTGCATTTTTGATCTAGCTATAGGAGTCAGAAGGAGTCTGAAACTTATATCTCAGCTTCCTTAGAGTACAAATTATAGGGAAAAACGCAAATATACAGTATTTTGATACTTATCTATTCATTTTTTTTTTTTTAAAGTAGATAAATTTTTATTGGAAACACTTAGGATTTAATAGCTAACGCAATTTGAGGCTTTCATCATCGAGGAAAATAATTACTACAACATATAAGAGTATAATAAAAATGAATACAATTATTTTGTACACAAAATCTATGAGCATTTTTTTTTAACTTATTCTCCTGAAAAAAGAATTAGTCCAATACATCTTGACTAAAATAAATCAAAATTATGTACATAACATATTTATTGGTTATAAATTATTTTTAATTAATTTAATATTACAATTTATTGAGTCTACTTAGTTCATATACTTATAACCCTGGTTCCTGAAAATCCATGCAACATTGCTGTAAAAGCAACTAAAGAAGTACAAAATGTTCTTTTATAACACAGAATATATTTATATTTGTAATGGATAAAATAAGTTTAAACCAATAGATGACTAATTCAATATTTAAATCATTTACGATTAAAGGAATATGGTCCGGGTGCGGTCAAGAAAAACTCAAATAGTAGAAATATACTAATTTAATGAGCCTAAATAGTAGAAATATACTAATTTAATGAGCCAAATAGTAGAAATATACTAATTTAATGAGCCTATTTTTCTTGTACCGCCTATTAATGAGCCTATTTTTCTTAATAGCCTGTTTTTCTTGACCGCACCCGGACCATATTCCTTTCATCTTCACACACGGTCAATCAATAATCTTCCATTAAATCATTTACTGTTTTAATAACCCGTTATTTATTGAGAATCTGAAAGGAATTGGCAGCAAAATTGAAAATCACGACTGTTTTGATTCCAACCGATCGTGCAATGATGAAGTTACAATCTCTCAAGATCATAATACTAAAAGTAATTTAAGGGAATCTTCTACTCACTATTAGTAAATTTTTCCAAGATGAGATAAGCCTGGTTTTTATCATGCAATATTGGGAGCGGGATGGAAGGAAACATTCCCTTCTAATTTTGTTTATTATTATTATTAGTGTTATGTTATCTCCTTGAGAGACTGCAGTGAGAACATTTCATAACAGAAATTGAAAATACCGGGAGCTTATCGACTGAATCTTGGTTAAGCCTCCCATGACCAGCACCCCACCAGAATGCACCTATCATCTTCCCTTGAAAACAAAGATACAATGACCCTCGCCCAAAACTACGCCTCTAAAACTGATGTCGTCGATATGTTGGACACTGATCTACTAGATGACCATGTGTTTTACTTTACAATTAAATTAAAAATTAAATCTGTACCGCTACAACCCATGAAGGGTCAGGGGTTCAGTACTTTGTAGGAGAGTACTGTTAGTAGACCAACGGTTGTGCAAGGAAATGTCAAAATCACTCTCGATCGCCAGATTTTTAACTAATTAGCCGGATTCGAACCCGAGTTCTTGATATTAGTAGCAATTCTTATCACTGATCGCGACCCGCTCCCACATTCCTTTACAACATTCTATCTTATTATTTTACTGTGTTTATAGTACTCGCATTTTGTATCAATAATTAATTTTCAATAATTTTTCGTTTAATTTTATGCTTTATTTTGTGCGTTGGTGATATAAAGCCAAAGCTTAAGCCATTTAAGATTCTTTACTCTGCGAAAATTATGATTGCTCGATGCTAAGATATTTATTTAACAAAAAAAAACTGAATTTGAAAAATATTTTATCAAAATTAAATTTAAGTTCATAGAATAGACTTCTACATTGCTTATTGATCCCTCAGTTTTTTTTTATTACTAAAAAAAATATATCTTTTTCATTTATTTTAATTTCGTCCGACAATGTTTTTTTTTTATGTTTCAATATCATATCCAAATCTATCATTTAATATTTATCTTTACTGTCAATTACATATACATTTGTAACTAATACGTTTAGGAAGATAAAAAATGGTGAGTTTATCAGTGAGAATAATTTTATTTTCCAAAGTTCACTATTAATATTCTCAACGGTGTCATCACAGCAAATTTCTTAATAAGCATATTGTTAATTTTCTGTTGAATTTACATTGTTTTATACAGAAACTTAAATACTTGCCATTTTCGTGTTATAATTCAAAAAAGATATTTATTATTTATTACAATTACTTAGAAGGTCTTTATTTTATAAATTGTAATAAGAATAATCATTAATAAGCTTACCCCTGCGAGAACTCTGGTATTAGATATGTTTCCTACTTCTCTTTAATTCATTGGAAATATAAGCGATATAATTCATATATAACAGTCTAATATCATCAAGGAAGTCTTTAAGACACACAAAGGAAGTCTTTAAGACACACAATTGGTAATGCTGCACTTACTCTATAATGAATATCTTAAAGTAACATTTTGCGTAATAAGTAATTACGTTACTCCACTAGAAAATATCACTTCAGTTAAATAGTTAAGATTCAGCTATTCGTAAACTTATAGTTTGCTCGCTGAGAGCTAGAACGTACATGAACGGATATTTTTGGTGCAAACTTTTGGGTCTGAATAATTTGACATGGAAATTGGTTGAGTCGTTAGATAAAAAAAAAAAAAAGTTAAATATTAAGAAACAGAATAACCAAACATATTTATCTAATAAAAAAAATACATATATTTGTCCAACTTGCTATAATTTTCTGTTTAAAACGTCAGATAACTAAGTCTACCAAGGAGGGCGGTTTGCAATTTCAGGCGCTTTTTAAATATTGTTCCATTAAACTCCATCTTAAAGTCTTCTCTTTCCGTTCTAAGCAAATATTTCAAAAGTGATATCGGACCGTCGTTACCACGGGGTCTTAGTTGGGCGGGTCGTCCGGGAAGGATAGCTTCGACCAACCTACTCGCTGTTATTGTGTGTTTGATAATTCTGATAAGTAAGTCTTTCTGGATAAGTAATTAATTAATTTTTAGTAGCTTTTGGTTACCTCACATTAAAAACATTTTTCAATGGGTTTCAATTCTTCCCACCACGGAAAATTAGCAACTCTTTTAAATAAAACCAATTTTTTCTGCAGTAATTTTTCAATATTTCAACACGAATTGTCCTAAGCATTCTCGGAATATCAGTGTGTAACATGAGCAATAAAACCTATAAATCGGTTAGGTGTTCAGCTCAAAATATTCTTATTTAAGCACAGACGGACGGAGTTATTCTAATCATTTTCAGGATCTTGAGCTCAACTTTCACGATGTCTAGTCGCAGAATTTGAGTTATTAAAAATAAAAATCGTCTGAGCCGTTAGAACAATCGTCAGTCAAATTACAATAAATACCTAAATATTTTATTTACCCTATTTGTATTTAGTTAGGTAAAATTATCGAGGGGATCTGAAAAACATTAATTTTCACAAATATTTATTGGTGACGATGCCGTAGTTATTTAATGAAGTTAATAACATTTGATTCAATGAATATTGGTCATGCTCCAACGAAAAATTACCCAAAGGGAAGAGAAAAAACGACAAAAATCGGTTCATTTTTGGACTTTAAAACACAGGACCCAACTTAAGTTCTGCAGAAACGTTCTTGGGTATTGATGGTCGTGTCGAAATCTATAAAGCTCAATTCAACGTAGTTAAAAAAATGTATACATTGGCTGTAGCAAAAAATTATAATACCTTTGCAATATTAAATTTTTCTTTTAATGTCTTAATTTTGTTGAAACGTCTATAATATGTTATTAAAAATTTTAATTTGACTTTTACTTAAGCTTTATAAAAACAACATTTCTTCTACTATTACTCCTATTAAAAAAGCTCGCGAAATGTAATTACAATTTTCCAAATCTGATGATTTTTAAGGTCTCACTTTATTAAATAATTGAAGATATTTTATTTTATAATTGAGAAATTTATTTTATGAGATTATTTCAGTACTGTTTCAAATTCGCTGGATTTATTGTTAATGTATAGTATAATATATTAAGATTACCAATGTTTTTGTGTGTGTATTATCTTTAATGCATATAGTTGTATTATTTTTTATCCATCATTATTTTAAGTTTACGTTGTTCAGTACATTATTCGATAATTACATGTCAAAAGGAGATATTACTATGAGCAATTTTCTTTTTAAATTCCTTCACTAAAATAGTTTTTATTCTTTTTAAAAATTTTAGCTTTGATATAAATTTTGATGTGATTGAATTTAGTCGCTGTTATGTTCAAAAATTTTGCAGTTGCTGTTTGTACAAGTTGTAACGTTGTACATTTTTGGTTTCCGAATCGATTGGAAGTTTAAGTATACGGAAGTTATAACAAAAATAATTTTCATAAAATAATAAAAGTTCAATTTTGGACTTTAAAACACAGCACCTAACATAAGATCCGCGGAAATGTTCTTGGGTATTAATGTTCGTGTCGAAATCTATAAAACCCAATTTGAAAAGTCTAGATCCGCCAATTTACGTAAACCGGAGTTCTGAAACCAACCTCTCACGCTTTTGAATGAAATTATCATAGTTTCAGGAAGAATATAAGAATGGAAATTGAGACTCATCATTTCTCTACGAATTTCTCTTTCTTTTATAGTGGGAGTGGCAGATATGTACCTGGATACGAAGTCCAATAACCTGTATCTCAGCTAATAAATGATTTCTATTGCTTTATATTATTTTTAGCAAATTGCATAACCTTCATTACTGCTCTCTAGCTCGTTAACGTTTAAATATAGAGGAAGACGGAGGAGGAATATAGAAGTACGGAATAGAATATAGAAGACGGAAAAGAAATATAGAAGAATAGATAGTCATTTCAAACGAAAATAAAATAAATATATATATGTAAATTTTTGACATGTTTTATGTAAGAAATTTCACTAATTTGAACATTTAACGGATTTTTTTGTTTTCATTTACTGAAATAAGTTATACTATTTTTATTTTTTTTTTTAAATTTAAATCTATCTTATACTATGTATTAATATTAAAAATCACTAGTAATAGGTATTGCTCAAAATTACTATTATAATAACACACAAAAATCATTAGAAACAGGTACAGCTCAAAACGACAGTTATAATAACACCCACGATTTAATATCAAGGAAATTTTAAAGATTCATCTGTTAAAGACTGAACTCAATAAAGGTCAACATAGTTGGAAGTCAAGGTTCAGTTAGTAAAATATCTGCAGGATAGTGACGTTTTGTTTTGATTATTACCAAATCTACAATGCAATATTTACCCTTGAAGTCTTCAGACACGTCAACTGAAGTTTTGAAAGATTTTATTCTGTGTTTAATCGCATATGTGATGGTATTATCGGTCTCTTTTCCGGATCTCAGGAGCGATGGATTTTGACGAATGGTGTAGATTAATTTTTTTATTTTCGGATTCTACGTATATTGAAACTATATATTTTTAAAATTAATATGAGTAGACCGTTATTATGCATAATTCAGTTCGAATGATGATAATAAAAATGTTTATTACACAAAATAATAATAATTAATTAATGTTTTTTTATTATATTCTTAGTACTTGCAATAATATACACAAAGCGCCAGATCATATTTTGAAAAAGTAGGCACTAGTGTAAGTACTATTAAAAATCAAGAAATCAAGAATAGTCATTAGAAATTTAATTAGATTATTTTTAACAGTTATCCAAAACGTTGTTGTGACAGGATTAACAGTTAGGATGCCATTGAAGATCAAACTTAGCAATGACAAAAAATCGAGAAAACCTAACAAAATAGGTTCTATTTGATCATTTGTTTTATATATGAACCTTGATCGAACTCTGTTAATGGTCGCTAAATCTTTTAAAATAATGAATTAATGTTGGGCTTCAATAAATATATAAGAGTTCAAAAATAAGGTAGTCATTAAAAATTTAGTTAGATTAATTATAACAATTATTCAAATGTTTTTGTGACAGGATTGACCGTAAGGATGCTATTGAAGCACAAACTTTACAAACTGAAAAAAAAAAATCCAAAAACCTGAAAAAATAGGTTCTTTTTGTATATGAGCCTTGATCGAATTCCAATTTTTGATGGTTATTAGAACATTTGTTAAACAAGTGTTATATTTTAATGTTCTTCAAACAGAGTAGAAATCATCCCTACTTATGAAATACGTATACTTAATTTTGTAAGCAAGTATCTATTTAAATTTCTTTGCGATATTTTAAGAATTAAATTCCAATCAATCCCAAAAGGTTGTTACTTGTTTAAAAAAATAATGAATAAATAAAACAGATTTTTTTTTTAAAGAGCAAATTATGTTCAATAATTTTAAACAAAAATTATTTCATAACAGTAGAATAGTTTTCCTTCAAAACTGTATAATAACTGTTTTACTGAAAAATAAAGACTATTTGACAAATTAAAATAGTATACCAAAAACTGTTTCACTTTATTTCAAAATTCACAATAAGGCGTTATTTTATTATTATGTTTAATAAAAATTTAACTTATCTGCACGAGATGCGCACGTACCTAAGTTTTAAATAATAACTTTCCATAAGTAGATAATTGGCTATTGTATGAAAACTCCACAGTTAACAGTTAATTTTGATTATGAAAATAAATAATAACTTGAAAATTAATACAAAATAAAACGACAAATTGGACTTTGTACCCATTTTATAAAAAACATATTCCACCCCACGAAACTTAAAAACTTGTTCAACATTTTTGGTTTTTAAAGCAATTCGAAAATTAGAAATTTCCAAAAACTAATAACTTTCCATTAGTGGAAATATTGATAGAAAACTCCCAGTTAACCGTTAATTTTAATTGAAAAAATTAATAACAATTTTGGTACCTGATTTCCAGCTTTTATCAGAAAGCTTACTTTTTCCAACCAAAATCCTAATTTTACTGGACTGGCTTAAAATTAATAAAAGCCAAAACTATATTTTTCCTAATAAACAATCAATTTATTTTATTAGCAAGAAGATAAAACATTGTGTACTGAAAACTGAATTTTTCCCTCCTAGCGTTTCAAAGTAATTTTTCTTTCGTTTTGTTAATATCTCATTCTGTATAGTTTAAAGTTCATTAATACAATTATGATTATTGTCACTTATATAATATCAGTATTGATAGTAAATATCGTCTATGTACGAAGAGACTCTGTAGAAACTCACCGTATCATGTTGACTGTAGCACGGACGAGTCCTCACTGAAGTCTCCTAACGGGACGCACCGCTGAGGAGAGTGGGGAGAGGCGCTCTTCGTCACTGGAATTCGGATTCTCATCTCGTCTACCTCCATAGTAATTCACAGTAATAAATTGGGAGTTTTAGTAACATATAGTTTAGTAATTTCAAAGGTAACTGTAGAATTGGTTTATTTTAGTTTGTTCTTGTGTGATGTAACATTGCCTAAACTTTTTTTTAAAATTTAACATTACTGTATTATACTTTTGTACTACTCTGTACTACTGACAGTAAAAGTCTGTTTTAACTGTATTATTTGGATACAAAATATTTTATTTATTTTTTTCTAAGCCAAGTTCATTTAAATACAATGAATCTTCTTTTAACGATCACCCCTACATAACGGAAAAAATTATAACGGCTTATGGAATTTGAAGCATTTAATATTGTAAGAAACGCACTAAATTAATAATGAATGTTTTACGTCGTGTTCAGACTAAGTCATATGAATAACTAGGGAAATGTTTTTTTAGTCGTGAATTTTTGGTCCTACTCCTCAACCCGTATCTGAGCTGACATATATTTTTTTCCGCCAATTATGTTTTTTTTTTCTACAACTCGAAATATTGCCACTTTGTTAGGCTTTCACGTATGACTCGAAAACTGATAAGATTTAAAAAAAAATCTTTACATAATTAAATTTTCTACATTTCATGTTTGCAACATTGTTCTCTATAATTGCTAAAGAAGGGGCTTTAATAATGGTCAAATACTCAAAATTTGGGTTTAAACTGTTTTCATGACTAATAAATAACTCGAAAAATAAGCATTTTTCAAAAGTAAAAAAAAAAAATTCCTGCAAATTGCTTACATTGGACTAACTAAAGTGTGCATAAAAGTGGCCAACACAAAAAAAAAACTTCTGAAATTTGTAAATTAGTTATTTTCAGACTTATGATGTTCATACAGGGGCACCATCTGACAGAAGAATTTTTTTTAGTAAATATAAGAAATGTACATTATTTTATATTTTTTAATACTGTCCAACTCGGGTTTGTAAATATCGATCTCGAAAATGTTATTCATTCACTTCCACAATGCGGTAAGCCATTTTCAGATATTTAATATAATAAAATTTAGATATCTTTACTTTACAATTATCGTTAATTAAACTTTATATCAACATTCAGTCAGTTCTCCACTTAAATGTATGCCCGTATTAATTCTAATAAACCATTTGTTTTTGGAACTGATGATAAATTAATCAAGACTACTCTTACATCTTAGAACACCCTCATGTTTCAATTTCCTTAAATTATTTTATTATGAAACTGTAAAGATGTTTTTTTATTTTATTTCAAATTTACCTACGTATGCCGAAATCTCCACTCGGATTGGAATCAGAACTAAACAAATTATGATTCATTATCTAACGAACTAAAAGTACAAATATGTTTTATCCTCTTACAGGTGTTGACGTCAGAGATAGCAACTTATATTTGATAAGTATCGATTATTACGTTTATATCACCTGTCCACATGTTCAAATTAATAAAGCTGTCCAATTGTAATTTTCCTGATTTTTTTATTTAATAAATTAGCTTTTTAATCATAAAACTTTGTAGACACTTTCATAAATTTTCCGAGCAGCCTGGCTTCTGTTAGTTTCACTAGATCAAAGGTACGACCCAATAGAAAAGATTCTAATAGTACAATGGTCTTCCTTCACTAGGCCATTCTTTTGGAAGGAATTTTTCTTTAGAGAAAATTGTAGCAATTGTTTTGAAAAATAACTAAATTTCACTCTGCGAAAACGAACAATAACTAAGAAAAATTACTTTTTGAAAATACCTATTCATGATAATGCAATCAGAGAAAACTTACATGAAGTAGGCCCTACAGACACGTTTGCACGTGATTCGCGAAGGAGGTGTACAGGGAAGAGTAACTAATCCTAAGCTTGGTCTGTAAGTTGGCTGGAACGATGAACCCGAGGGGATGGAGAGGGCGAAGCGTGATCTCCCGTTTCGGCGGTCACCCATCCAAGTACTGACTACGCTCTACGTTGCTTAACTTCCATAACCTATTACAGGTGTCATGGCCCTCACTAGGGTATTCATGATCTTTATTTTAACATGCTAAAACGTGTTAAACGAAAAAACTGATATTAAATGGAGAAATATTTCCTTTTTTTTGCCATGTTAAAACAATATAACATATAACATGGTTGAGAGTCTGTTACTTAGGTCTGTTAAATGGAGAATGACGTCATGCAACCAACCAGCTGAGCTCATCATTTTGTTTGTTGTGTTAGGTTACTTGCTCGTATTTGTGTTTTGATTGTGTAAATATTTGTTTAGGATGTTTTTGAAACTAATATAGCAATGGATGATAATAATAATAGTGTAATGACAGTTGTCAATCAGCTCATCTTGATTCTCTCCCTCACAAGTTAAAAGATTAACAAGACAGTCAGTAGTCAAACTTTCACACACCTTCCACTTTTCACTCAATTTAGGCACGTTATAATAAATTAATTTAATTAAAATATAGAAGTAAACAATAACGTGAAGTTTTGGAAGGAAAAGTTATTAAACAAGTTGCTCAGAAATTCCACTAGGAGCTCTTATCCATTTAACATTTAACATTACTTTAATGCTCACAATCCTATACTTATAACATTATACATTTAACACAATACCCCTACTATCTACCACTGGCTCTCTTATATATCCCACTTCAAATGGTATCACTCTGTAGTCAATCGTCCAACTGTCGGAATATCGATAGTCCTAGAAACTTTCTCTACTTTACTATATACTTAGCAATACTAACTAGAATGAGAAGGTAAAACAAACATACTTTATTAAATTAAAATTAATTTGGTTCTTTTAATAACATTTAAATACGCAATAAGATATTGCTTCTATTCCTCAGTAAAATATCCAGACCAACAAATTAACGGTTTATGGAACTTGGTATAACTTGTGCGGGACTTATAGAATTGGCTGTTGATGACGAGAGATGTAACGAGCCGTGGAGGTTCTCGCTTCAACTTCTCGACTCGCATCAGCTGACAATGGACCGTTAATTGTAGTCACCAACTTGGTTGTCTAACGAGGTGCAACTTCAAGTTACATGGAAATCGGTCGTTATCAGGAAAGTTTCTTCAAATGTCTGAATTTTAAAAATATAAATTTATAGTATGGGTTGATTCACTAATTAACTGTCTGTCTATATTGAACATCAGTTTAAGTTTGAAAGATTCAAAACTCTTAAATGTGTAAAACTCATTGGGTTGTAGACTTTCGATGTGACCAATATAGATCTCAATATTCTAAAAAAAAATGTTTTGTTACAACCAAAAGAAAAGCCTATAAATAATTTAAA
>NW_027112074.1:2261779-2295020 GCF_000696795.3 Halyomorpha halys | reverse complement strand
GCCAGCGTGTCCTGGAGCCTGGCGTAATGGTAGGGGTAGGCCAGGTCCTAGCTTGCATGAGGCTTTGGGCTGGGGCGGCATAGCAGTCGCGGCGTCTTCGGGGTCTTCCGGTGTTCGCGGCAAGGGGGGCATTAGAAAATGAGACCCCCGACCCCGACTTTATATAAATCCAAAATTTAACCGTGAAAATCGGATGACTTAAATCCGACATATATATTTAATCATCGAACAGCAAAATAATTTTTTTTATTTCTGCTTGATGTACAATTTTAATGTAGTCTATGTTCACATCATACAATACCATAATTTTACAAGTCTATTAAAATTACAAGTTACCTTGGAAGTATTAATTCTAAGCAAAAGACGATGGTAAAACATAGGCAACTCCTTGGCAACGTGTAGAATTAATTTGGAAATTTTTACAAAATGGCCCCATATCTTTTTATTTTTATAGCTAATAACTCCTAAAATGTTACTTGTATGACAGTATAAACTAATAAAATTTAAAAGATTAATCTGTCCGAATTTCGTGTGTTTTTCGTGATTAAACTGTGGTGTCGAGTGATACACCACTGGAAACCCATTTACAACGAATATAATTATTTTTTTTATTTATCGAGTTCTTATGATCCAAAGTAAAAATCTTTACCCATTAAACGTTTCAAATTCTATGTTTGTACATTTCCCTTTGTACTAGAAAATAATTAATTTTTAACCTGACCTAACAGTAGGAATACCTTGAAAAGTAGTTATTAAACTAAATGTCCTATTGTTGTTTCATTTTATTGAAGAAAGAACTAATATTTTTACTCGTACTTTATTCAGTGCCGAATATCATTAAAACTATTTATTATACGAAAAGTAAGTGTTAAAAAGAAATTGATTTTTAAGTAGGAAAAATCTTTTTTATCAGAACAAAAAAAAAAATTGGTTTTGGAAAAATATTTATTATTAAGGACTCTATAAGTGCTTAAATGCAAGTCCGGTGTATGCAATATTAAATAGTCCATAATTTCCACTGTTGCTTTAATGCTTTAGGAGTTATTGCCAATAAACAAAAAATATACAGTGGCGATTATAAAAATTGCTAAATCTATATTACTTTTTATATTTTTATGTTAATTACTTTTTTAAAGATGTATATTTATTACTTCTATTACTTTTTATTATTCTACTATTACTAATTCCCAAAAAAAAATAAATAAATAAAAAAATTGCAAATGTATACCAGAAATATAAAATACAACATTTTTTTAAAATTATTAATAAAATAAAATATTCATATTCCTTTGCATTATTTAAATTCAAATTTTTATTTTATTTCCTTTATTCAATTATCTACTATATATATTCATTTTATTTTTCACTTCTTTCATCACTTTAATTTTGTTAATTTCATTCGGTACAATTATTAACTTTATGTCATTCTCTTAATATTTTCTTTTTTCTTTTCAGTGTACTTTGGTAGTTATTTTCTTGTCCTTTGTTCTTAGCCCTGATGAAGGCTAGAAATTCTGGCCGAAACGTCGGCACTATTAAATAAGTTATTACAATTTATTTGTTTCATATTTTGACCGCAACCCCAACCATCTTCTTGTCATATATATATTTTTTTTTTTTAATTTTAATGAAATATAATTGTGCATGACCATGATTTTTTATGTTTTTATATTTCTTCTGTATTTAAAATGTTTACTATTTATTCTAATGAGAGAGAATTAAAGTTAGATATATAGGTAGATAATGGAAGAGAAAAAAATGAGAAATAAAAAAGTAAAAAAAATTGAAAATATAGAAAATAAGATAGAAAATAGATAAAGAAAAAGATTAATAAACTAAAACAATGAGAACAAAAAAAATCATATTTCCCAATTATCTATTACAATATTTACTGATTATGCCTATGCAAAATAGGAATAATATGCCATTGCCCAACTAACTAATCTTAGTATGCAGTCGGAAAGCACTGCCTTCAAGGAACTTTATTTATTAATTTTAGGATAATTAATAGGACTATTAATAGTAATTAATTTTAGGAATAACCAAAATTTAAGCTATTTTTACTGGATTATATTGTCATTGAATTTAACTATTTGTTTGCTGCAATATGTTTCTTTTGTTGCTTGCTGAAATGAATAGAGATAAATAGATAAATATTATGTCAGTTTGTTTTTAATGATTGGTCCTTTTGTTGTATTCATAAATGTCCAAAAGTTAATCAGTTTGTCAGATGGAATTACTCAAGAATCCATTTAAGTATCAAATATTAATCGTTGGTTATTTATTCACCATTGTGCATAAAAAAAGGCATGTATAAGCCAATTAAATTAAAAATTAAACTACACTTTAAAATGTATATGAAGCTAGTATTAAAAAATGAAAGATAAATATCTCTGCTTACTGTGAATAAAAGTTGAGCGGAACTTTGTTGCTAGGGAAATCACCAGGGAAAGTTTCTGTTCTTATGAAGGAAGTTTCTTGTTCTTTAATCGTATGCCTGTTGTTAAGGAGGAAAATTCTTAATGGAAGGTGTTATAATAGCGTCTCATTATCAGGTTCTACCGAAAACTTTCTAGTAAAATCGTCCATGATAGCAGGTGTAAACCGGTAAATGATTGAGATAATTTCATGTTTTGTTTTTTTGTTGATTAGTCAATGGACAAAAAAAAGTAGGTCAAGATCTAGAATGTACAAATTTAATGTATTTGAACCCCTCCACTGCGGAACCCCTTAACTTCGGAGGTGGACACCAATATTACTCCTCTTGACTTTACTATATAACAGAAACAATTAGTGAAATATGAATGTGAAACTCGCATTCCTCATGAATGAGAGGTATAGTTATTGTGTAGCGTCTATTCAGTGTAAGTAAAAAAAAATTCTGTTTTTTTATTTTGAGTTTAGATTTTTCTTCTTTTATCTTACAATGCCTTTATTAAAGATTTTGTTGATAGAACAAAAAGGACTGAGGTAAATTCTGTTTATCGTTTTAAACATAAAATTTAAAAGAGGGTATTTTTATTAAACCGCTGGATACAAAGAGGCAACAATGTAAACATTTCGTTAAAAATTAAATATTCCAAACCGAATTAGCGCTTTATTTTACTCTTTGCTAATAAATTATTTTTATTTGGCTCGAAATAATAACAGGAATAAAATAAAGTAACAATGACTTTGTTATGATGACGCTACTGTATAAATATATAAAAGAATGACTTCAAAATACATTTAAAGGTGCTTATGTATTTGTATCAGAACATAAAACAATTAAATAGGGTTTTATTTATTTTCAGTATTTTGTAAGTTGGGGAGTTGTTTTCGTTTAGTGAATTTTATTGTAGACATATGATATGCCTACAATAAAACTTATTATATATAATATTCAGTAATTCAGTATTTTAAACGTATATTTGAAATTTATTAGCTAATTTTTAAACGGCAACATGGTAAGGAATGCAACACAAGTCAATTATTAAGTTAATTAGCTAATTATTCAGAATATTTTTGTCAGAGAACGTATAGGCCTACGAAAAAAAAGAACAGACAACAATGTGTTGGAACTTTGTTGTATAATATTGACTAAACAGTGGGTTACTCATTCGTTATGAAATAAATTTTTTGGAGAAATATATTTTATAATATTTTCCATGCCAACGTATTTTATGTCTGAAATAATTTATAGATTTATATAATTATTGATACCAGATCGAAATAAGTTAAAGGAGATATTTCATAATTCGCTGGCTGTACAGGACTGAGATAGTACTAGAGTTGAAAGGAGAAAAAAGTCGGTTATTTCACCCCAATTTTTAATTACTTTAATGAAAACTATGTATAATTACTAGTAAAAATTGACGAGTCTGCCATGTATAGGTGGGGGGAGTAAAAAATGGTGGCTGTTTAAAAACGTTTAAAAAAATATTTTTCATTCAGATTTCTTTATCTTTAAAAATAACAAAAAAAACATTATTTAAATTAGAGTAAATTTGCTAATCATATTTTAGCAATTCTATTTTACTTTAAAGGTGCCCTTAGATTTTCTTGTGCTGCTGATAGTTTTAAAGATATAGAGCTCCGAATGAAAAAATAATTTTTTTTACCTATTGAAACAGCCACAATTTTTTATTTCCCCTACTTATACTTAGCAGACAGATCAATTTAAACTAGTAATTATAAATAGTTTTCATTCAGGTAATCAAAAATTGGGGTAAGATAACTTCCTTTGTTTCTCCCCGGCTCTTGTACTATCAGTTTTTGTAATATTCTAATCTATAAACATTGCATTTTTTTTGTTTCTTCTTGCTTTTCTTCTTTCTTGCTTAAACAACAATAGTTAGTAAACCGCATTTTACAAGTCCCGTATAAACCCGACTTGTCAAGGTCGATTATGTTGTTGTTATCTTCCTACTCATGGCCTTGAAGTAAGAATCCTTTTGTGAACTCCACCCAGTTCCTATTCAAAGAACTTTGCAGGCTTCCTGTTTTTATTTCTATAATTATAGAATGTGATCAGCGTTAAGGTGAGTTTTCAAGGTTCTCCATAGTTTCCATATTATTAATTTTGTTTTCTTATTTTCTATTTTTGAAAAAAATAAACTAATAAATGCTGTTATAATTACCAGGTTTAAACCTCACAAGAAGAGAGAGAGAGAAAGAGAAATGCTTTATTTAGCATTGCTGCCCAATTACATTAGGTTGCTACGATACTCAGCATACCAATAGAAAACCAGGACTAAATCCATTTTGAGAGAATTTTATAGTGGAACCGTAGGTTTAGTTTTTCTCCTCACTACCGAAGGTTGTGAAGCTCTGTATTTATGCAAGTTAACAAACACTATTGTAATTAATTAACATTAACATCTATTACTGTAAGCAGTATTCAACGGCTATTGTTAAATGCTATGTAGGTGTTCCCAAGAACATATGGCCTTTTAAGGTTGACCTAAGTGGCCACTTTGGAACCAGAGGAAAAAAAAACCTTTTCTTATTCTCCTTGACCATCATCTGTTTCTACTTAATCACTACTGAAGGCGGTCATTGAACTGTATGCCCACGTCTGTCTAAGCATTTTATATTTAATATTTTAAGTCAGTTCCCACAAAGTCACAAACATCCCATCCCTCCTTTTAGATCTTTTTCCTATACTTGATTAGATTTCATTGATTATCCCTTCTATTTACCAATGAATCCACATTATTTGGCATACGGCCTTTTTCCTTGAAATCTCTTCTTACTAATTTTAAGATACCCATTTATATGAATACTATTTATCCTTGCCTCTTACCTATACAAAGTTTTCCCCTACCAGTCTAGCATCCCATTTCTAGTGTTCTTTTATGTATTTATAAGTAGTGCTAAGGACCAGAAAGGCCATATAAAATAAAATAAAGAAGTCAGCAGAGTGGTCCCTCCCCACTCAGTAAATAAAAAAAATAAATAAGGCATTAAGTGCCAAAATAATCCCAATTCTTACCCTATCCTAATAATACCCACGAGTAAAAATAAGAAAATAACTTGTAAATTGTATATATACTTATATTTGTTATACATTGTAATTGTTTAAATAAAATAAAATAGGAGGGTGGGGAAAAAAAAAAAACAGAGGGCAGAACAGTCTTTAGGCCTAAGATTATGACATGAAGTAACTTCAGCCTTCAGCTGAATTCTTCTTATTATTTTGTTATAAGTTTGTATCAATGTTAATATAACATTCTATTTTACAATAATAAGTAAATCTTTAAGTCTTTATTGATGCCCAGGTTATTTATCTTGTATGAAACGCAAATAAAATTTTAAAACGAAACTTTTCACATAAATTTTATATTTTGTTATTTAAAGAACATATTTGGTTTCACATTCGTTCTGTAGTGAAGTTCATGTAGTTGGGATAACACCTATTTATGGTAATCTGATTTTCACGGTATTTTCAATAGATTGAGTGGGTTAGGATCCTCACAATGGATGTAAGTAAATACTTTCAATTTTATTTAATTTCATTAATTTTTTTCACTTATGCATGCCCAAACGTTTTACCCATGACACGTATATATTTCGAAACCAACTTATCCGATTGTGCTCCAATTTAGAAGGATGATCTATGAAAAAATCGTATTTTCTTTGATAGGTATATTATTTCAGAAACCTTTCTTCCGATGTAGCCCAAATTTCGAGAAGAGATTAGGATAAGTGTTATAATTGTTTAGGATCAACTTTTTTGAATTTCATTAACCACTTTCGCTTACTCATGCGATTATGGTTTCTTTGATACGCCTGTTTTTGTTTTAATTAATTCATTTACTGAAATATACAACTCAATTAAATAAAAATATATCTAGTACGTGTGATGATTACAAAAGAATTGTATTTTCTAAGGGAGAATCTACTTCTTAGAGTAGAATGACTCGAGACTATCTCATTTTCAGACGCCTAGGAGGGTTATCATATATCAGGTATTGAAAAATGAAAAGTTCATACACTAGTGGTTTTGAGTAGTTAGAGAATTTATTACGGAAGGTCTGGGAAATTGGAAAAACCGGTATCATATGAAACATATAGGTCGTTATAGGTGAGTTTATCAGTGGGGAAGTAAGGAGCATTAAGGACATTCTCAAAGCGTTTTGGATTGGATACAGGAGGAATTCGATGGTTTTAGTGGAACCTAACAGCACAAGTCTGAAAGTCCTAATATTCCATTTTATGATTATGTAAATAAGTTGGAAGTTTAGACCGTTTAACTAGTAATTATTGTAACAACCAACGAGCAGTTTCCTGTCTGCTTATTTTTTAAAAACGGCGAATCTATAGCTTAATTAGTGATCTAAAATTCTCGGGAATTTATGATTTACATATATAAGTTACCTTTTTCTTACTTCGAGTAATTATTCAATATTTGTTATTTTAGGCATTATTAGGTTCAATAAAATTCTAATATTTAAAAATAATAAATGAAATAACGTATGTTTTTGAAAATCTTTTATTGAAATAATATATTCTGCCACATTTGAGGGCAATTAGAGATATAAGTACACAATTATCGCATATATCCGAATTAACTAAAAATAGGAAGTAAATAAATAATAACTGTAATGAGAAATACAATAAAATAATTAAATATAAACTAAAATAATAATAAATTAATTATGTATAAAGTAAAATTAATTAAGTATGAGATATAATTACGTGATTTATTATTATTTCCTAGACAAAGTAACATTCCCATTTTATAAGTTCCTTCCCAGTGGAAATATTTTCAAACCAGATTACTATACTCGGGATATATGTTTTTTCATTTGTTTTCTTCCCAGTCTGTATTTCATATGGGATATTATTATTAGCCAATAAGCCCTATATAGTGAACCGAACATTCATTTGTATTGTTTATTATTATTTTAATTCATATATAATTATATTTGTCTCGGACTGACCTCTTTCCCTCTAAGCAAATGCTCTCATAAATATTTGGTTCAGACACTTCATTGTGAGCTTTAGCAGCGGTAAATCAACAATAATCCTAATGAGGGATTCCATTGTTTTTAGATCCCTCGTTTTCTACTAACGGAGAGCATAGCAAATACAAAGCATATAGTCCGGAGTGTAGTGCTCTATTTTGTATTCAAGCCGACTGAAAATCATAGCAATAATAGTTATTTCTTTTTGCCATATCCTACTGGTACTTTTACTGGTATTTGGTTGGGGGATCAAGTTCGGCAAGTGGGCCTACCTGATTAGCCGCTGCGTACTAACCAAGGTGGGAGTGTCAAGATTCATTATTCAGGACCGTCGAAAAATGAATATTAACTGCCCCAGGTGGGAATCGAACCCACAACATTCCGAACCGTGCTCATTGAGATCTGCACCCCAAACCGCTCGGCCGCCACGTCCCTTGTATCCTAACTGCACAAGTGTACTGCATTGTCACTTAGTCGAACTAAAAAAAAAACAAGCATCCATATAAAACATAGAGCTGTGTCCTAATTCAACATTTTAAGTTCAATAAGGGCACTACCATACTATAGTAATAAGGCCATGAGCATCATAGCTATTGCTCGGTCCCGCTACCTTGTCCAATACAGGAGATGGCCTAATTACAAAAAAAATATGACCTCGGGTAATCTAGTAGCGGTGGATACAAAGGAGTAGTCGAATTTTTTTCTGAACATAATTCTCATATTGGAAGAAGATAGTTGATCGTATGAAGTAGATTGCAAGAAGGTAGTCTGGGTGGCGGTCCATAGAGGTACAAAATAAAAAAAACTATTTAATGTTAACCAAAGCCTCGCCCCCCTTTGCAGGGCTGATGTTGATAATTCTCTGACTGTAAATATTCCTACAAAAAATAAAGCCGATTTATTTGTCAACGAAAGAGGTTCTATTCACTTTACCTTTGAGATGAGGAATAGTAGAGGAAATAAATCATGGAAAATCCACTTCCATGATAATTTTACTCTTTTTTTATATAATATTATTTTAAACCCATAAGATCGCAGTTTAAAAAAGTTGTATATATTAAGAAATGACTTGAAATTAGGTTTTTTCTAAAAAGTAATTGTGAAACTAATATAACCACTCTAATATCAGGTACAAATCGGTTATATTTTTTTGTTTAGCTTTCTAACCTGTTTTATTTTTTGTTATTACATATTTATTTGTTTTTTAATTGTTCTTCAGATGTGACTATTTTATTTTTTATTTATTTCGGTATTTCTACTTATTGATAATTTTTTGTTAATTTCCATTGCATTATTGTGACGGATTGAACATGGTTTGGGGATCACTGGAGAAGGGAGGTATGAAGGTGTGGAATAGAGAGAATAGGGAATGTATAGGGTTGAGAACGAAAAAAAGGTGAAGGAATGAATAAGGAAAATGTAATATGATGTTGTGCTAGAACAAAGAGGTAAAAAATAAATTAAATTAAATTGTTAAAAAAATATATATATGAGATATATTGTATATAGATTATAGTTAATTATTGTTTGAAAAAGGAAAAGTAGATACAGATTTTTTTTTTGCATCTTTGTTAATATATAGCTAGTGCTTATATATCTAATCATGGATTGTTATGTATGCAGTTTATTTCACCAACCTGATTTGTTTGCGGAGCATTGCCGAACAAAGCATCTCTCTCTCTCTCTCTCTCTCTCTCTCTCTCTCTCTCTCTCTCTCTCTCTCTCTCCCCCCACTCCCTCCCGTATATTTGTATTCCAACTATAACTAAAAAATCTTCAAATTTTTTGTCCGGCTATCGAAACTGTGAAATCCTAGGTCTTGCCTACCCTCTGTCGCCACTAAAAAAACGTTCTAGACATTTCACTGCTCCGGATACGGCAAAAACAGTATGGTATCCTGGTTTATTGAAAGACAGTTAACGAAGCATGGTTCCTATCACCATTGCTCAGCTGCAGCGGTTCTAATCAGTCCTTGGATCAAAATTCTATGAAGCTATAGAGGAAATGCTGCACAATCCTGTTTGAGTCCTAAATTCATTGTGGGTCGATTTAAAGCACTCAGGATTTAAAAGAAAGTCAAAGCTTCGACATTTCTTTTTTCCATCTAATTCAAGTGAAACTTTTTCAACTGTTATATGTACGTGACGAAATAAGCCTTCTGAAGGAGTGTCCTAGAAAATGTTTAGTATATAGAAAAGTATTTTTTCACTTTATTTTGTTATAACCTTATTACTTATTATAACCTATAGTTTAATTATTTGTAACATTTCCATTTTATTCTGTTAATGATGTATTAACGGTTAATAAGAGTTAAATAAGGATTAGTTTAAACTAAAGAGCTCTGAATGGGTCGTAGCTCCAATATATTACCAGAATTAATTAGAAGATAAATTCTTGAATGTGTCAGTTGTGTTAGCTGAGGCTCTCTCTGTCAGCTCCTCTCTCTCTTCTTGTTTTAGTCTTTACTTCAGCATCGATCGGATAAATAATAACAAGAAAATGGTCAAATTTTATTAATTATTTATTGTTTATCATTGTTATTAATATAATGTTGATTTGTACTCTTATTAGAAAGAAAAAAAAAATGTTATTACCTGGTAGGTTATTATTGGTAGATTAGAAAAGTCACGATTATTCGCAGCAGTACAATAGAACTATGTTTTTATTTTCATTCGTCATTCATGTTTACGTCATTCATGTTTTTATTTCATTTATTAGTTGGGGAACCAAGGCGATCGTGAAAAATTTGGACTTCGTGTTTTCGAAGGACATAAACGTGTTGGAATTAAATATCTAATTTTCAAAATGGTTTCATTTAGTTATTTCGGATTTAAATTAATTTAAAATAATTTTTTATCTCATATTTTTAGTTGTAATGAAAAATGGAAAAATATAATCAATAAATGGATCTGATTATTAATTTAAGGATGTAAGAGGAAACATATTTTTTTTTAAGTTAACAACACATTTTCTTGAATAAGAGTAATAATATTGATGTACAAAATGCCGTTGGAAAATCAAAGATTTTAGAAAAATAATATTTAACGGATAAAGTCGTATTATCAATAGAGAATGACAAAAAAACAATTAAATAAACGTCTGTTTTATATTTTAACCCCAATTTTTTAAAAGCGCGTCGCTTCCTTTCTAAATTCTAGCACTACTTCGATTTTATTTGTGTTTTTATTTTATTATATTTTTTTTACGTTGGAATCGTGTGCATGTGTGCGTGAGTGAATCTTTGTGTTTGTGTAAGTGTAACTTTATAATTACAACAATCCATAGACATTGATGACGAAAAGGTTTTACGCAATTAAAGAAAACACAACAAATCTCTGTTTTTACAAGGGTTGAAATTGGTGGAGGAGGGGGGGGATGCGCATCTTTCCGTTTCGCCAGTCTGATAACTATTGTCATTTCGACATGTTTACTAAATTATATCTTTTTTTAATTTCACTTGACCAGCATATGAAGCTTTCAGTCGGCACTATGACAAACTCCTTAAACTCATTAACTTAGTATTCTTAACATTGGATATATGGCTATTACCAGAATATAATTTTTTAGAAATTTGTGCAGAGCTCCAACTCCCAACCGTGCCAGAATTCATAGGCCGTAGGTACATCAAGTTCTTTGATGGGCTGAAAGTCTGTGTCAATCCACTGTTCCGAGAAATCACCCCTCCACCAAGACCTGGGAAGTGGCAGAGCACTATCCCCTTGGTCGATGTTCTCGCCTTGGGAGGGACTTCAGGCTCTACAGCCTGAGGTCATCACTTCAACATCGCCAGCCGGAATAGCCCCTCCCTATTCCTAGTACGCTCACGGCACTCATGCCATCGTCGATGACACCGCCTTCAGCGGACCCGGCAGCTTATCTTATAATGCCACACTGGCAAACCATGATTCATATTGCCAGCATATATACATCCTTTCTTATTTGTATATATTTAATTTGTTATTTTTAATTTTTTCTAGGTCAAAAAAAAAAAATTAGAAAACTTTTGTATGTCATTGTCATGTGTGAGTGAGTCATAGTTTGGCCTAAAATATGAAAACAATTCTAAAAAATTGCTTTTCTGAAAACTATTAAAATTCTATGCAGTCAATACAAGCTAATTCAGGGAAAGAAATATCCTTTCTCAAATGAGTGAGGATTAATTTAAACTCAAATTTGTGTGTTGAGTAAACGTGTGGAGCGCGCACTGCTAACGATTTTTAATATTTTCTGAATTTCTCTCCCATTAATTTATTAAATCTCGTAATATAATAGTAGATACATATTATCTTTTACTTTAAAAATATTCTAGTTTGCTAAGAGGATGGGATGAAACGATTGTGGGGCCGAGAAGATGGCTCTTATACCCGTCCGCTCGTGAGTCCCTGAGTGCGGTTCAAGTACCTTCGGGATTTACCCCTTTATAACAACGCTGAAGTTTTTTTTTTCTTTTTTTTTTCCTATAAGGCGACCACAATGGCTTTGAAGTTATTAATGGCTGAAGCTGTAGCGTAGCTGAGTAAGCTCTTCTTGTATAATCTGTCTTCTACCTTCTCCTCCCTAGCGGAAATTTTCTTAATCCCCCAGGGAAAGCAGGGCTAATCATTGTTTATCCAACATAAATCGAATTTTCAAGGAAAATATTTACATTTTCTCTTAACTTCTTTATACAGGTTTAGGAACGCTGTTGTTACTTGATGGAAAAAAAAATGCTTTATAAATCTTACTTACACACTTTTATATCAAGGTCAACTCAAAAAGAAATTATTCATAACATGGAATATGTATAAAAGTATATAAAATTATGTATAATTAATCTTCACTAAAAAATGAGTATGATTGTTGGAACGCTCTAAATTCAATAAATACTAATCCGATTTGAAAAATCTGTTGCCGTGCGTGCAACATTCTACTATCATCCCTCCCCCCTACTTTGAGTTAAAAATTAATCTTTGCTTGTTTCATAAAAGATATTTACCATGGAAAATACCTTCCCAAAAGTTACTTTCCCATAGATTGACTAACTATGATTTAAGCGATTTAGTGAAAAGTAATTTTAATAATATTTCGCTTTGTGTAATTTTAACATGTCTACTTTGCAAAAGTACGATAGAAAAAACATTGCAATAGCTTACTAAAACATAAAGTCTCTTATAACCACTTATTCTATGCTAAATTGTCATAGAATCAAAATTTAAAACATTTATAATGAGTTTATTAAGTTAGGCGTACTGTTAACTCTAATGCTATTTTATAGGTTAAGTACAATTAAAAAACTAACTACTTAATAATTATTGTCAAATTAAAACATTAATCAGATAGGAGAAACAGAAAAACCCATTGCGCATACGCCTTCAAAGTTGAACTCGTATTTGAACAGATCTTTTATTTTACTATTTCTCTCATTCTCCATTACCTTCAACGAGCTTATTAGTTAAATATTATTTATTCTAAAATCTTTGGCTTTGCAACGGTATATAATACATCTACATTACTACTTTTATAGTGCTTTCTCATTTTTCCTTTTATTTCCTTAGTTAATAATCAAATCAAAATATGAAGGGTTTGCGGTCAAAAGGAACAAAAAAATAGTTAATTACTATTTTATAGTTTGAAAACAATACATGAATAATAATTATCAAATCCTTTCATAGTTTATATGTATCCCTTTTTTACTATTAATAGTAAGTTTTATTAACCCTTTAAGAATAGCAGAGTAATTGATACAGTTACTCTGCTATCCTTAAAAATATGTGCATTTCCTCTTAGCTGTTTTATAACGGGTTAGAGCGGTGCTTTAATTTAATTACGGCAAAAGTACTGTATCAATTCTAAAATAAATGTCTATTAAATTCATATAACTTCTATCATATTCATATTTTTAAAAATCGGGTGCAGTACGTGCATCACAAAACTTTCACTTACCACCCTAAAAAGCGTAAATTCCAAAAAAAATTATTCTGTTCCTGTAAAAATTTGTATTCTAGGGTTTCAGGAGGCCTAAATAATTGCAATTTTAAAATTTGATTTTTTTTTTTCAAATCTTTTTATCGAATAGAAAATCATTTTATTCTTAAGTTATTTTAAGTGATACTTGGAATTGTCACAAAAAAAAAAGCTAAACTTTCACGATGTGTTTGAATTGTCATTATAGTTCGTTCAAGTATGAGTTGAGAAGTTTTAAGAAATCTTTTCTTCGATGGATTTGTTCCTCGAACTGATAATTGTAGCTTTAGATGTCGATTTCACTCTTTATAATTGCATGGGATTCCCAAACTGTTTTTAGCATTGTAGGTCGGGTTGATAAAGGAAAGAATACATGCAGTAAAAATAATGGTGCTATTACCTTTATGTATCTAATATGTTTAAAAAATAAAATACAAATATATATTATTCTTTGAACCTTGAGGTCCGTTTCTACGGTTGCTGCTAAAGCAGAAAATATAGTCACTGCAATCATGTAAAAATAACATTTGCTGTCGTGACAGTAGATTTTTTTTATGGGGCTTAAGCTGTAGTGGAAAAGTATGGGGCATTCACTATTTATGCCACTACCCCTATCTGAAATACTTTAATTTATTCATTGCATTTATTTTTAATTTTTATCAATTAAAAACCAATTGTTAAATCAATTATCAACCAAAATGATTGAAGAAAACATCTTTTGGAGTATATTAAACCTGAATTATTTAAAATGAAATTGCTTAATAATAATTTTATATATGTAAATATTTAATATTTTTTCCCTTCCATCCATGTTTCATCTTTTTAATCTCAGTTCACAATGAGACTTCAGAGTTTCTCTAGCTTTTAATATTATTATATTAAGGTATAATAATAGATAAATGTTTTCTTTTACCTTAAATTATAAAAAATAGTTTGTTAAGATGAAGAAACGATTATGGAGCTGGAGATGATGAGTTCCTGAGTACTTTGGGATTCACCCCATTATAACTACGCTCAAGTATTTTTTTTATTCCTTGTATTTTTTTCTTTTCTTTATTGTGTATTTATTTGTATTATTTTTTGTTAATTGACAATACTATGGCACTACTAGTGTTACTACCTCCCGTGCTAGCCAAAACATTTCAACACACTGACGATTATATAGGCAATTAAATTAATTAATTTATTATTTAATTAATTAAGTCAAGATTTTCTAGTTTTGCGTTATTTGTTTTTTTCAGTCTAAAATGCTCCAAAGAATTTATTAATATAATAAAAATCTGCTTATAAAAATTAAAATAATTATTTCCATAACATAAAAATTTTTTTTTTCAAAAAATATCTCAAAACTTTAATTTCAACTCCGTAAATTTAATTTGAAGACCAACGACATTATTGTCTTTAAAATATTTTTGGACTTGAAAATTCATTCTTTTCACCGTTTTTTTCATTTAAAGGATCTTTTTTTTAAAAAAATTTCTTACGCCTGTCATTTCTCAACGTTTAAACAATATTAAAAATAAGGCATTGTTCAAATCAATTTATAAATCAAATTGATTTATTTAAAGTTCAGTAAATTTTATGCCCTCCTATTGTCTAATTTTAAAAGTAAATGCTAAACATTCCATCTGTGCCTAAAACATTTTTCTTATCGGACCAGGTCAGACCGTTATTCCATCCTAGAAGATAGGAAATTGTTCTGTACCTCTACCTGGTTGTTAGCAAATAATAATTATACGTTTGTAAGGAAGGAAAATACTAAAGTATTTTAAATTTAATATTTTTCCTACATTTCTTGAAATTTACGACTGCATTTTGGCTAAAAATACAATATCTAAATCTGATAAGCTGTAATGACAGGTGAGATGAGAAATTTGTTGGAAATTTAACATTTCTACACCAAAATGTCTGGAGAATTTAATTTTTTAAATCCAGAATTATTGATTTTCAAGAATCAAATTTTAATATCGATTACTACGAGGATATCCTGAAAAAACTGTTGGATAAAATAACAATATTTTTCCAATATCCCGAATATACGGTCCTGTAAACATATACTACGACTTTATATTTAATCTTTTCACTTTCTAATATTCATATTAATAAATTAATATGATTCCCTAATGTTTTGATGTCTCATTGGGTAATATTGACTAAAATTATTGACCTGGCCAGAAAGCTGTTTAAAACTAGTCATAGCCTGCATAAAGTTGTTTAAAATTGATATGGTTGTAAATTTGGATTTAAGATATGATAATTTATTAATATTAGTGTTGTTTGTTTAAAATTATCAAACATCGTATGCATAATAAAAACTTTTTTGTGATAGATTGTCCTTGAGAGTTGAATGAATCAGCCGAAACATTGGACTTATAAAGAAATATAAATTGTTTTGAAACTTAAATTGGATAAAATTGATTTAACTTTACTACGACTTAATTAGCACGTGCAACCACTGAATAACAATGTTAAAATATACTTTGCTTCTTTTAATTGATTCAATAGTTTTTAGGATATACTTTATTGTCCTATAACAAATCCGGTGAAATTATTTCTCTAGTTTCTCCTAGTGACAATAGTTTCCCCTCTGTTGGGCCGGAAGAGAAGCATAACGCCTTCTCAGAGTCACCGTTATCTTCAGAGGGATTGGGAAATAGACCACGCTCCAATAACCAGGTTTTTTCCTCGCGGTCTCGGTCATGGTCAATCATGTTGTAGGAGTTGGCGGTTCAAGTTAGGACAGTTCTCTATAATATTCTCTGCTTTAGGTGTTATATATATTATAACTGTGGTTCTCACTCTGTTTTGGTCTGGCTCCTCATACGAAATTATCAACTATTATTAAATTAGGTTTCTTGGGTATGAAGTTGCCATGACAATACTTAAACTTGAGTACGTACTGTGCAAGATTTGTATTAGATTTTTCAAGGGTATAAATGACTATCTCTTAGACCAATTGAAGATTGCGGGGAAAAACAACCGATATGGCATTTTTTCAAAATAGGGCTATTTAAAAAAATAAATGCAGGATAGTTACGTATATGTATGACGTGAAATGTGGAAAAAAAAAACGGTTCTAAACGGTTTCGAAATATACATGACTGAGTAAAAGGTCTACAACTATTTTCGGACAGTTAAAAAAAACAAAAACAATAACTACAGCCCATGAAGTTTCTTGTGTTAGGTCAGTGGTTGTCAATTGGGGTTCTGCAAGCCTCTTCCGTAGGTCCCATGAAATAATTTAGCAATGAGTTATTCCATGTCAACTCAATTGAGTTTCGAATCTGACCATCTCAGATTTACTTCAAATTTTCCTCTTAGTCTTTCTTAACTTTTTCTGAAAAAAAACCGATCACTTTACTTGTTGGATTCAATGAAAATGTTCCAAGATATACAGCATCATTATTTTTACTGCATGTAATCTTTCCTTTATCAGTCCGACCTATAACTGATAAAAACAGTTTGGGAATCCCATGCAATTATAAAGAGTGAAATCGACATCTGTGATTCGTTAATCGACATCTAAAACTACAATTATCAGTTCGAGGAAAAATCTACAGAAGAAAAGATTTCTTAAAACTTCTCAACTCATACTTGAACGAACAATAATGACAATTCAAACACATCGCTGAAGTTTCACTTTTTTTCTTTGCAGAGTTATTTTAAGCAATTATTAGATTGCTTAAAATAACTATGGGATAAAATTATTTTCCAATTGATGAAAAAATAATCAAGTTATAAAAAATTGAAATTATTCAAGCCTTCAGAAACCCCAGAATACAAATTTTTATTGCAATATTATCATTTTTGTTTTCCAGGTTGGCAAGTGAAAGTTTTGTGATTGTACGTACTGCACTAGATTTTTTTAAATATGAATATGATAGAAATTAATTTGACTTCATTTTTAATCGATTCAGTCCCCCCCTTTTTTTTGTAAATTAATGCACGGCTCCTAAATCTGTACAAAGCATTTAAAAGGAATGTACATATTGCCCTTGAACAGTGATTAGCCCTGCTTCCCCTAAAGGGTTAAACAGCTTATGCTTGCGAGGAGAAGGTAGAAACCAGATCAAACGAGACAAAATTGTCTTGCCTTAAAATAATGGTGTGTTGATGAATTAGTTTTTGTTGTCATATTATGTCATTTCTTTTTTACACCATACCTTGCCATTTCGGGAGACGAAGTTTCTCCTGTTTGTAGCCAACCTATTTTAATCACAGTATAAGAGCCCAAGAGGCGAAAAAAGGTAGTTATTTCACCCCAATTTTGGATTACTTAATTAAATACTATGTATAATTAGTCAAAATTGATGAGTCTGCCAAGTAGAGATAGGGGGAATAAAAAATGGTAGTTGTTTCAAAACTTTAAAGATACTTAATTTATTATTCTGAGCCCTATATCTTTAAAACTATCAACAACAATTGAAAATTTAAGAGGGCATTATTTAAAATAGAGTAAATTTGCTAAAATAGTTCTCGAGATATAGCTTTTTAAGAAGCAACATTTCATAAAAATGTTGTATTGAATGTACTAAAAAGTAGTTAGTGAATTTATTTTGAAAAATCTATATCTCAAAAACCATTTGAGGTACAGATGTCTATTAGCACTCAAATTAAAGCTAGTTTAATGAGCTATAAAGTATTTTATGGCGTTTATTTTTGTAGAAGTAGTATTTTTCATGAAATTGCTAAAATAAATTAATTTATAGTTGTTCGGACAAATTTCCATTTGCCAAATTTAAATTCATATGTGAATATCATAAAAACTACTACCCCTATGAAAATAAGCGTCATAAACTACTTCATAGTAAGTTAAATTTCCTTTATTTTGAGTGTTGGCAGACAAATGTGCGCCTTATGGGTATAGAGATAGATTTATTAATAAATCGAACATTTTATACGAACAACTATAAATTAACATTCTGTGAGTTTATTTGGTCAAATATCATAAAAAGCACTACTCCTACAAGCATAAACATATTAACTATTTTATAGTAAATTTAACTAACTTTAATTTGAATGCAGACAGACAACTGTACGTTCAATGGTTTCTGAAATAAAGTTTTTCACAAATCAAACTCATTGTCCGCACAACTATAAATCAATTTTTTTTTTTATTACATTTTCTAGCGTTGTTGGTAGTTACAAAGATGTGGAGCTCCGAATGAAAAATCAATGTTTCTTTACGGTTTTGGAACAGCCGCCATTTTTTATTTCTCCTACCTATACTAGGCAGACTTTTCAGTTTTTACTATTTATTTTACATAGTTTTCATTAAAGTAATCTACAATTGGGGTGAAATAACTGCCTTTTTTTCTTCCCGGCTCTTGTACTAACAGTTGGAAGGTCGAACAACACAAAATATTTAAATTTTGTATTGAAATATCTGAAAACTATCCATATGACATATGATATATTTGTTGTATATTTACACCCCTAATCATGTTCCTCACCCACTCCGTTATCCCAATACCAAGAAATTAAAAAAAATAAGGGAAAGAAACTTCATCCTGAATAAAAAAGGCATTAATGTTTCAATTCTGAAGCCTTTCATATTCTGACAAAAGAAAAAAAGTGGCTTTTATTAAGAATAACTGAAAAAAGTCCGGGAAAACCCCTCTTAAAAGTAATTAATGACATAATTCGTAAGGCAAAAAAAAAAAAAAAAAATCAACAATGGTTTTATAATTTAAAAAGGCAAGAAAGTTTTGGAGTTTGAAGTTAGAAGTTGAAGGGGCTGAGAGTTGGTCCTGTGAGTGGACTCTAGTGTACTCTTCCACTCAGCTGACCCGTTTCTCATGAGTCAGTCTTCCTTCTTTTGCCTGTTCAGCTGAAAATGTCTGCTCTGTTCATCACTATGAATAATTATGCCTTAATTAGCTACAGTTAATTAAAGCTTAAGCTTTAGTGCTATTTTAATTGCTAAACTTTAATATTTAGTAATAACTGAATTATATCCATTTTTTTAGTAGTATAGATTACAATTGACATGTTCACAAAGTTACAATTACAATTGCGTATTAATAATTACAATTTAAATTTTATAAAGTTACAATTAGAATTTACGTAGTGAGTAAATTACTATATTAAATTAAGCATCCACCTACACATGCTGGGATTAGAGTTAGACTATTTGTAATCTTAGATATTAATTATGTTTAAATAGTGAAAAAGTTTTGATATTGTTGTGGGGTCTTCTCTCATTATCTTCTGTAAATCTGAAGGGAATTGGTGTGATTCTTCAGTAAGAATGTTCCCAACGGTAAAATCGTTTCACCAGTAGCGACACATCGGTGCATTTTATTTTTTCATGAGATGACCGTGGGTAAGTCGAGTATGGCCTATCCGAAGACGGGTTAATACAACATCTTCTTTCTGTAGCAGATTCAAGTTTCTGGGTGGACGTTTCACTGTCTGTTGGACCATTCTTAACTTGTTGTCTCTCGTAATGAACCATTCGTATTGCCATCAAATTTCTTTGATTCAAGAAATAATATATTTCCATGTTGATGATGTTACGACTTGATCTGTTTTGCTGTCAATACTGCTTCAACTTCGCTATTATTAATCGGTGTGTTGAAGGAAATAAAAAATTATTTGGAAATAAGAGCTCCAACTGCTCAGGATTTTAGAATTTAAATTTCAAGGTGAGAAGAAAAGTTAATATGATAAGATAGACGGTCAAGGTGTGAAAATAATTTTTAAAAAATATTCTAAAATTTTACAGAAAAATTTATTTAATATTTGACCTTTCTTATTAACTCCTTTCTTGGGGCTGGGATTCATTGCTACGATTATATTGAAATGGGACACTACTACAACATGGGGACCTCAGGGAAAATTTGATTAAATTTTATGGTAGAGCTTGGAATGATGTAGAATCTCAAAAAGTCTATCTATGGTAAATTATATCTATTACGTTATAAATATACTATACCTATTAAAGCAAAATTTTCACGATTCTTCTCAACCGAAATCCATTTCAAGCAATTTGAAGTCCAAGAGCACTTTTCGTGATAAATATTTTACCCTATTAACAGAGCTCCAGGGGTGAAAAAGGCATTTATTCCACATCAATATTTTATCAATTTAATAAAAACTGTATACAGTTAAGGGTAAAAATTGATGACTATGCCAATCATAGGGAGAATAAAAAATGGTGGTTATTCCGATGATACTGAAAATTCATTTTTGTGGTCTTTTAAGTAAATAGAAACATTGTGCGTTATTTCGTTCTTACCTATACTTTATTAGGTATTCAGTAAATGTCATTAAAAAATAAATATTGGAGTATAAGTTCCCTGAAGTTAATTATATCATAGAAAAACCTGACAAAAAGAACACATTTAATGTAGAATAAACTATGCGACCGAATAGACATCTGTACATCATGAAATACGATTAATCAACGTTTTGTGAATTATTTATTAAATTTCATAGTATATTTAACTAAATTTATTTGAGTGCTGCGGACATCTAATGTTTCCTGAGATTGTGAAGTTTTGCCAATACAGCTAGAAATCATAAAAACTACAACTTCAACAAACATAAACCGTTTTATAGTACATATAACTAGCTTTAATTGAAATGCTAATAGACATATGTTCGTCTAATGATTCCTTAGGATTTTATTATCCTAAAATAAATTCGCTAACTACTGATTTTTCATTAGAAAAAGTTCCTTTTTACGAACGTGTATCTCGGGAATTATTGAACGTAAACACACTTTGATATTCAATTAGGTTTTTTAGTGTTGTTGGTATTTTTGAAGAGACCTGATTCTGAATGAATTTTTTTTTTAACGTTTTAACAGTTACTATTTTTTATTCTCCATAACTATAGTTGGCAGACTCATAACTAGCAATTATATATATTTTTTATTAAAGTGATGAAAAATTGGGGTACAATGACTGAATTTTTTTCTCCCGGGTTTTTTGAACTATTATTTCCATCATAGATTACACATATTCACAAATACTTTGGACATTTTAGCTGAGAATGTTTTTTATTTTGTCTTCAATTTTGAACATTTAAAAAAAATATCCTGGATATATAGGAGATAATAATACAATTTTATCCTGTTATATTTATTAGAGGCAATAGGAAGGGAGGGTCAGCCAAATTATTAATCTAGAAACTCTAATTCTTCTCAATATAAGGTGCCATGTCGAGTGAATATATTTTATATTGTAAAATCAATCTAGACTTAATATGCCTCCTGAACCAGCCATTACAGAATGGGGCTCCTAGATAAAGGAGGGGGAATTTGCACTTCTATGTGGAAACTATATTACCCCCCCCCCCCCAATAGTGCAGTTAGGGAATTGGAAATTTGAACATGGAATTCTGCAATGCATGGATATGTTAATTGTAATGTCGAGAATTTTTAATTTGATGTAAATTTTGATGTTTTCCCAGAATTTGTTATATTGAAGAATAATTTCAAGGAAAAGGAATTATTAAAAAACTAAATCTGGGACTATAAAAAGAAAAAAAAAGCTTTACTGTAGTGAAGGTAAACTGTAGTGAAGCTTTACTGTAGTGAAGCTGTACTGTAGTGAAGCTGTACTGTAGTGAAGCTGTACTGTAGTGAAGCTTTACTGTACTGAAGCTCTACTGTACTGAAGCTATACTGTACTGAAGCTATACTGTAGTGAAGCTGTACTGTAGTGAAGCTGTACTGTAGTGAAGCTATACTGTAGTGAAGCTGTACTGTAGTGAAGCTGTACTGTACTGAAGCTGTACTGTAGTGAAGTTTTACTGTAGTGAAGCTATACTGTACTTGGTAGACGTTTTTTAAGTATTGTTTCCTGAACAATATCTAATCCCACCTGACAATTTTCTCAGAGATCATGTTTATGTGTAGACGGATTGTACTTATAACAGTAGTTTCTTTGTGCGATAAAACAATAAGTAGACGAATCGCAGCCTTATAATGAGTTTTTTTGAGCCTCCGTAAAGACAATTTCCGAATTCATCTGTCCTAAAAAAACAAATAAACAAAAAATCTCAGAAGGTAGAAGTTGCCGAATTGGACGCCGAGGAAATTCCCTAATTTAAGTTTGGTCCCTTCTCCTTCGTCGACGCTGAAACATCATTTACATCGCTACAATGCCATTCTGGGGGACAACTGGCGGAAATTTCTCCTTAATTTTTGGAGTGAAAGTTTTTTTGTTGTTTTTCTTTAGTTTAATTTTCATTGTTGTCTCATTGTTAAATCCATTTTACATGTTATAAAGTGCAAGATTTTTATCACTACATGTATTTGCCAGGATATAGATATATATTTGTATTTGTGGAATAAATAAAGAGGATATGAAAAAATATTAACAATAGGAGGCTCATTATTTAAAGTAATAAAATTAAAGGTAATTTAGAGGAAGTTTTTCTTTTTTCTTTTGAACTCGGGATTTATCCTCTGTTTTAATGAGAAGACCTTCTAGTACAAGAGCCGGGGAGAAAAAAAACAACAGTTATTTTACCCCAATTGTTGATTACTATAATGAAAACTATGTATAATTACCACTCAAAATTTATGAGTTTGCCAAATATTGGTAGGGGGAATACAAAATGGCTGGTGTTTCAAAACGTTAAAAAAAATTAGTTTTTCATTCGGAGCTCTATATATTTAAAACTAACAACAACACTAGAAAATCTAAGATAACATTATTTAAGTAAATTAGTATAGTAAATTTATTGAAATATTAGACCTAATAATGCTAATTACGTTTAATATTTCTTGAGATACGTCTTTTTAAAAGCAACATTCCATAAAAATTTACTGAAAGATTAGTAGTTAGTGAATTTATATTTAAATATCTATATCTCAAAAACCATTCCACTTACTAAAGTTTATTAACACTCAAGTCAAAGCTAGTTTAATGTACAATTAAGTAGCTCTTAACGTTTATCTTCTTAGGAGTAGTAGTTTTCATGATATTTATTAAAATAAATTAATTTATAGTTGTGCCGACAAATTTTCATATGCAAAATTTATGTTCATATGCGAACATCATTATAACTCTCAATGAGCTCTATTAGGGCTCATATTTTAGAAAGATTACTCTAATTTAAATGTTGTTCTCTTACGTTTACTAGTGATGTTAGTAGTTTTAAAGATATATAGCTCCGAATGAAAAAATAATTTGTTTTAACGTTTTTAAACAGCCGCCATTTTTATTCCCTCTACCTATACTTAGCAGATTCATTAATTTCGAATAGTAATTATACACAGTTTTCGTTAAAGTAATCAACAATTGGAATAAAATAACTGCCTTTTTTAGTTTAACCAAAATCTTTGGAACCACTTATTTTAGTTTTTTTATGCCTTCATTTTAATATTAAAAAACCTACCAAATTTAGTTATATATTATTTATCTTAAAATTTCAACATAATACTGGTTCAAATTTCTTGTATTTGATTTGAAATTAACTGAATAATTATTATTTTCCTAAATATAAATAGCTTCTAGCACTTTTTTTGTTAAATTATTATTTTCTTTATATGAAACCATTGTATTTTAAAATTCAAAACTATGTTTATTTTTGGATATATGTTGCACCATTGCTGTTGTATTTGGGTCTTTATCCTTATTTTTTTATATTATAACAGTGATGATACATTTTTTCTCCCAATAATTGTTTCTTTTCTCCAATGTATATTCCTGGATATTCACACATGGCACTTTATATTACAATCCTGATTGATTTTTCGCGTCTATGATTTTTCTGTATTAATTTTTAATCTTGTAACAGCAGCATTCGGCTACGTCATATTCTTTAAAGGATCTCTGTATATGTTCAAATAATCCAATTATGTAATTACATCCATAAAACGTTTTTCTAACTTTAATATTTTTTATTTTGTTTTCTGTTCCTTAAAAATAGACTATAAGAATATTTGCTATTACAATTGATAAACAAACCTTTCTCAAACAAGAAATTAAATTATATATGAAAGACATGTTGTCAGTTTGGAAAAACTTTTTTGTGTTCGGCTGGCCACCTTAACACATAGAATATTTTCTGAGACTGGGACTAACGGTCCGTAAAACCTGTATTTTCGTTGAAAACTCAAATTCGTAAGTTTTCATGATCGCAATACTTTCACTTATTGTATATGGCATATATGGTGTGTAACAATAAAATTAGTAAATAAAGTAAATGCGAATATTAACATTACGAAAGGATTATTTTCTTAACAAATGAAAATTAATAATCGTAATAATCTATGATAAAGCAGGTCCTACAAAACATGCATCATCATTCTGATTTTTTTTTTTTATTCATTGATAGCCTTTAGTGATTTCCATTTACTCGGGAAACGCTGAGCAGCTGTGATATACATCATTATCTAATAGTTTTAAACATATTTAAAATTGATAAAATAAACTGCTTATAATTAATTAATAAATAATATTAATAGTCCAAAATCTACTAATTAATAATAATACGTTAGCATTTTAATCTATTTAGCATACCCCTCATTCACTTTTTTTTCTGTATTATCAGAAATTATTGGCTTCATTTTGATTTATAACGCTGAATTAATTTTTCATCCCCCCATACACAGTCTACACCTATTATTATGCCAGCAGTAGTACCCTATACATTAATTCTGATTATATCTCCAAAAAATTAATCAGAGAATGAGAAAGATTTAATAGCCATTGCTCTATATGTTTCTTAAAGGCCACTTAAGAATTCATAGAGAAAAATTCATAGATTTTATCGATCTTGTGGTGTGATCTGGCACCCCCGTTGCTACAGTTCTAGAAGCCATTAATAACCCAAATAGCTCGTGGGCTCTGAAGTACTCTGGAGTCCTGCGATTATTAATCAAGCTTTGAACCTTAGAGCTGTGCTGGAGGCAGCAAGCTTTGACCTCTTTCTTCTCCAGTCTCTAAGATCCTTTATTTAAACTTATGCCGCTTAACTTTAGCCGCCCTGTACTTCTTGTGAGGTAACTCTTGCATAATGTGAGCCGTTTGCTGCCTAAAGCGCCCTGTTATATCAGTCAAGAAACTTAAACGGCTAAGTGCTTAGGGCTCAGTCTGAATAATGTATAAAAAGTTCCCGATGGTGATAAAATGGAGATAAAGTCTTGTACATGTGAGTAACAAGGCGGTTAAAGTAAATATGGTATTTATACAAAATGTAGGTATTTATACATTACATTAACTCTTATAATCGGTTATATAGATTATATGATCGATATGATAGATTATATAATGATAACTTTACTTAAACTACTATAACTTATAGGGTGTTTCAAGAAATTATTCATTTCTACTAGCTTTTGCTGTTACAATAGCCAAACGAAGCAAAACATTCCGAAAAAATTGGTTACTATCTTACAGGAAAATGGCAACATGAGTTGAAAAATGTCAAGCTGCATTAAAAAAATTGTACATTTCTGGTAATAACATTGTTTTCATGAAACATTTAAAAAAATCATACCTCAACAACTGGAGGTGAGGTTAGTGAAAATAATAATAAATCCTCCATTTATTCTGGGACAAGCCCCTTAAAATAATAATAGAAAAATAGTAAGAGGGGTCTAGAGCATTACAGTAAAAATAAATCATAATAAAGTAACTTTTAAGTCTTCAAGTAGAAAAAAAAATAAACATATCAAAATAATAGCTTAAAAAAAAATAATCATAAAGATAAATTTTTACAATATTAATACAGAAGTTTTTTATAATATGATTGTGAATAAGAAACTTCTATTTTAATTAAATTGTAACAAGGGCGATAGGGATTTGAAGAAGAAGAAGGGTACTGGAGCAAAAGTAAGAATGGTATTCCATAGGAAAGAAGATCTGATAAGGAAGGATCTGTTAAAAACTGCGGTTCCATGACCCGCCATAAGTTTGATTTAAGGCGATCTGATATGTATGATAGATAGTGGGATTTGGTAACTTAGTATTATTAAACTACATGTTTGATGAACTAACCATCTCTTCCTTCAACATTTCTTTCTAGATGTTATTAATACCATATTTTTGGAACTACCAATGAGAATGCTTTAAACTTCATAAAATAATGCTACGACCTGTAGGAACAGTATATTCGCCATGACAATGTCGGCACATTATTTTTTTTTTTTAGTTTAAAATACTTTTTATTTAAATCTGCCACACAGTTGTGGGCAATAGGTAATAGTGATGAATGATCACATTCAGACTAAAATAAAATAAGAATAAATGAAAAAAATATATACAAACAGAAGGATAAACATATTCGAACTATGTGTATGAAAAAATAAATAAATAAAATAACATAATGATAAAATAATATAATCTCTAGTCACATTTACACTCTGCCAGGGAAATTAACAATCATCTATATCGGTCTAGTTTCACAGAGCATTGGGCTTAAGATTACCTTCATAAAACCATCTCAAGATTGCTTGTGTTCGATTTTTATTAGTCAATGGTGCTTTACTTTTCCGTAAAAATTCCACATATTGTTCAGTTAGTCAGATAAAATACAAAGTACAAGTTAAATACAAAATTAACAACGATGAATCTGCTGGTTATAATTTAATTATAAAACTGCATAATAATACAAGATGTAAAATTATAACAAAAATATATATATTTATATAATTTGAATATGACAAACTAGTATAAAATTGTGAGATACAAGGAGAGTGTTAGAGGCGAACATTATGAGCTTGGGAAGTGACAGAGCTGGAATGCAGCCATCCCATTCAGCCATATTGCCATCTTCCTCTGGTTTTTATTTTCTTCTTTTGCCTCGTCGACTCCTTTATCCTTCACCGTTTAGCTCTTCCTTTGGGGTCGATCGATACGCATCTCTTGGTATATAGGGCTTTGGTCCAAAGCCAATGTGGCAAATCTGAAGATTTCCGAGCGAATTTTCTGGAATTAAGGTTGCAGTTATTATATATTCATATATTCGGAACGGCAATGATTATATATTCATGAATTTGTATTTTATATGGTACTATATATTATTTTTGAAACTATTTCTCAATCTAATTAAATGAAAGACTAAACACCATATACCTTGCTAATTAAACATCAAAGGTGTGTTCACCAATTTTCTTAGCTAACCAGATGGTATTTCAGGGTAGAGTCTAAAAATCGTTATAAAAGTTTAATGAACTCCAGTCGAAATAGAGAACTTTGTCTATTAGTGGTAATAAAACAGTGGTTTTCATTAAAATTATAAAAAAATATCATATCTTGACAATTCATTAGGATTAAGTGGGGTTTGTGTCTCTCAACTACCACCTTTGGTAAACCAACCATCCCTCAATTGCATACATTTCCTTCTAAAACAAATTGTGTATTAGTATAGTAATATATTGTAGATTAGGGAAAGTTTTGGTTGCTTCAGACATTGAAATTTTTGGACTTTATAAAACTGCATAATTGTTTATCAATAAAATATTCAAAGTGTTTAGTAACCATTATAAACAAACTATAGCAATTTGGTAAACGCCTAGAAACGTTTAAAATTTGTGTAAAAATAAAACACTTGGATTTTTAGTTAATTAATTGTTATAAATATATATGTCATATTTTAGAATAAAATGAAATTTAAGGAACTAAAACGTTATTCAAGGCAAAACATAACGTATACTCAATTCAGATTTTCCCAAGAAAATCGAGAGACCGAGTGCATGATGTTTGGAAGAACATTTGAAGAAGAGTAGAACGAATGCTGTAAATGCAAAGATTGTGTTTATATTGATCCATTTTAAAATTGTGATGTTTGTAAGGATAAGAAACGTTTTGGTCATCAAGTGGTTCTCACTGTGGACCCTTAGGGTTGCCGGAGGATGGCCTTCCGATGGCTAGTGCTGAAGACTCAAGAGAATTCACTCGACCTATACAGCATGTTAGCTCCGGAGATTGAAGAGGATTTGGACTTTTCCGTAAACATGCAATTGTTAACGTTGGTGGAGTTTGCCAATGCAAATAGATCTTCGTACCCTAAAAAACAATGTAACCACTTGGCGTGTGGGAATTGAGGAAACTGACTGGCACCTGTGGGTCTCGGTGTTCCCGATTGGATCTTTCAGGTTCGGTTCAGTGGTCAACCTCAACTATGCCTTATCAAATCCAATAACTAAGGAGCGTTCATGACCAAACTGCTGAACGCCCTTTCATAACAAAACGCTTTGGTCACAAATAATAATTTATGCGGAAGTACTCCCCACACACCTTTCTGGAGGATTACCCGCTATCTTTTGTACTGTCGAAAATTCAGTGCCAAAGTAATTATAATATTTGTTTTGTTTTTTTTAAAAACGAATATGATATATATTTTTAATTAGTATTAAATTTGACCATTCGATTTGGAGTGTTTCTCTGTTTCTAAGGAATTAAAAATACTTTTGAATTACATATTAAATATTGTATTATTCATAAAAAAAATGATATGGCCAAACTTCAATTAGAAACAAAAATCTCTGAAAAAATCAAACGATAAATGTCGGTATAGGAGCAATTTCAGAGGCAGACTTTTTTTTTTTTTTTTTTTTTGTGATTAATGGAAAAGTCGGTTTTCCGTGAAATTTCTTATATAAAAGAAAAAAAAAAATTAAAGACCGGAGACCTAATTGAAGCGTAAGAATAGAGGGATCTTGTTTCCTAGCTCGACGGCCCGTGACCTGTTTTTCTTCTCTTTTCTATATTTCTCGAAGCGCTCTCTGCTTTCTGATTCGGAGCCTGCCTCTCGAGAGCTATTGATATTGTCTCTACAAACAGCCTCCGGCCAAACACAACATTCCCGGCCCCCTCTTGGTTCAAGTGCACTGCGACGACGCACACTGGGGCCCCGTATACCAAAACCCTAATTTTTTCTGAAAAATTAATCATGTTTAAATAAACTAAAAAAAAAAGTCGAGCCCAACGATGTAAATAAAAGTTGCATAATTTGTTTACATTTATCACTAAATCAAAATTATTACTTATCAAAATTCAAAAATTTCATCTGGCTCAACAACAGATATACCATATTAAGAAACTAAGCATTTTATAAATTCTTAAAGAGGAGGTAAAACTTATAATTTATTTTTTAGAGAAGACATTTTTCGAAATCTGTAAAATAAAACTAAACAATTCGCTAAGCTGTTCATATATTTACCGTTTCCCGAGAATCGGTTATTTGGACTAAGGGGACTTCAAAACCAGTATTAAAGTGATGAGCACCCCGGTATGCTTCAATTTCAGGATTATATATTTAGAGAATCAATCTTATAATTAATTTGTAATTATTAATTAAGTATGTAATATTAAACTGCAGGAGGGTGCTGGATCTTTGGAAATTGTTTTAAAAAGCTTCAAATTAGATACAATTATAATTCCACTGCCTATATTTATCTTTGTGGCTGGAAGCTTTACTGGTAATAAAGTGAAATAAGAACTAAAATATTCTTTTAAAAAAAATTAATAAAAGGTTCGGCGTAAAATATCTGTGTTCAGGGACCCGAAAACCAGGGCATACAAAAATTTACGACTGGAATATAACTTTCCCCTATTTGCCCCTTGCTGTTCTACTTTAACTGGACTGTACTTGTAAGGTAATGTAGGTTGAAATTATATAGACTTTTTCACCAATAATTAATAATAATAACAATAATGGTAAATGTACTTATTGAAATAACAGAAAGATCCTTAGTTGTGTTTTAGTTTATTAATCAACATGACTATATTCCACCTTTACGATTTTAAGGTTACTTTTTAAGATTTACAAAATTTCAGAAATCGCCATGATAAATTTTCCTTTTGAACTGTTTAATTCTTTTTTTAATGTAGCTATATGTTTCTCAAATATTTATTACGGTCTCCTTTTTATGTTCTAATTAGTTAAGTTTAGAAAATCACTGGATACATAATTATTTATTAATAATTCCATGGATGTAACTTTTCGTTTATATTATATGGCTGGTCCGGAAGTATAAATGACTTAACTATAAACCTTGTTAAATTGACTTTATTGTTTTGGTGGGTTCAAAAATGCATTTACTGGATGTGTGTAATTCGACATAATTGTACTTAAAAATACGTCATGGATTAAATTTATTATGTACAATTAAAAAACTAAAAATCTAGTAAATGATGTTACTATTAATGAATTTACTAGTGAATTCAATGAATGATAAACTCAATTCATTCAATGAACCTAAATTATTCATAACAATGAAACCTTTGGATCCGACTATCTCCCAAATAAACCATTAACGAACATACCATGTTTTCAAGTTTCAAGATCCTTGAATTCATATTTTCTGTTAGAACATTTAAACCCAAAGTAGCCTATATATTCTATATATTATATACACTTTTTTTTTTTGGTTAATTACATATGAAATGACAATAGATAATAGATTTGAATTCATGGTAATCAATTAATACTTGAACAGAGAAGTTATAACTTGAAATAGGAAGGAAGAGGAAACCCTAAGTTTGGAGGAGCCATTACAAGGAAGCAGGGAGCGGCAGAAGAAACTGGCGCCCGAACTCGAACTAGCGATAAGGAAGGAGGGAGGTGGGTTGATAAAGACAGCATTAGCAGCCAGGTCCTTATCAGGTTCGGGACGTTCTCCGAGATCTTATCCCATCTTCCTAATGTTTAGTTCTTTTTTTTCTGCAACCAGTGATAATGTTGAAAATATTTCGGCTAGTTCCTAACTGTCTTCATTAATCTTTGTTTGAACACGCCAATTCTAGCAAAAACGATTCCTATTTGAAAAAAATAGATGCGCACATCACAAAATTTTTACTTATCACTCTACTTCCTCGCTCGTTTCAGAACAGACATTTTTGTCTTATTCGCTGTGGAAATAGTTTCCTCCATTAATTCTTCAAATAATCCTTTCAGTTGACAGACTATTAAATAACTCCAAATTAAAAAGTTTTCAGAATATTATTTATAATAATATCTTTCGATGCATAATTTTAACATTTTCTTTTTCAAAAGTATGGCAGAAATATTAAGATATAACAGAATTTACATTATGCTCTTAACCATCTATTCAATGCTGAATTGTTATAGAATCAATATGAAAATACTAGAAATGATTATGGAGTTATCATGTCAACTGAAAGGCTCAGTGCATATAGGTTAAGTGAAATTAAAAAAAAAACTAATTATTAATAACTATGGCGACGAAAACACTTTTCAGACTAGCGAATCAGAAGAACTCACTACGCATGTACCCTCACAGTCTACTCATGGTGGAACATGCCTTTTATTTAGATGTTTTTCATTATTCTCCATTTCCTTCTAATATTCAACGTTAGATTTTATTTTTTTCTAAAATCTTTGGCTTTCTAGCGCGTATAATACGTTTATATTAGTACTACTCTTTCTGAAAATGTGTTTTCAATCTGGGAAAATAATTTTTCTTCTTCTTTCCTTAAACCTCCAGCCTCTAATTCTACCTACTGATAACTTTGAAAATGTATAAAGGGTAAGTTGTTGTCTTTAGCTATTTTGGAGGAGCTAGATAGCTTCATTGGCAGGATTGTTTATATTTGTTTGCTGAGTATTGGAATTCATTTTTTTGTCTTAAGTTATATCTAAGAATAGGTTGTAGTTGATTGTGGTCATGTTATTGCTGGTTATTTGGACTTTTCTTTTTCTTGTGAAAGGCATTAATTTTTTTCATTCAATGCCTTTACTATATTTTGTTCCCCCCCCCCCTCGATTGAATATACAACAGTAAAGACCAGAAATTCTTCGGCAAAGTGGATTATTCTTATATTATGCAACCAAGAGGTGGATTTTTAATAATGTGCTCTAATCCATCTAAAAGAATTGAACTACTAACTAAGTAAACTCCGCTTCACATTTGTAGTTATTGAATATTAACAACACTGCTTTTTATTATGGTTGAATATTCTAGTTTTTAACTGTTTTTTTCTTTTTAGAATTCTATAGTGTTATTGTTACTGATTATTGGTCAATTTATATTATTAATAATTAATCTTTTTTTATAATTTATATTTCTTAAAAAAATAAAAGAAACAATAAATTTTTTAGATTGTAGAAGAATTGTCCGTGTGGCGGTCAATAAAGATATCAAAATAATAAAATAAAACTATTTATTGTAAACCAACGTTTCGCGTCACTTTGTAGGGCTTTGTCAGGGTCAAATGAAATAACAAAATACAAACATTTTATATTAAACAGAACGTTATAATAAAAAAACATTTCAATATAATGAAGGTTCTTGAAAACTTCTATCGCACCTGGTTATACTTATCAGTAACTTGTTTACAGTTTACCTACATGTATATTTCCTTATATTGTTATTATTAATTCTTTTCTATACTTTATGAACATAACAAATGTTTTGTATTTTAATGTTCTTTTAATTCTGAAATGTTTTACCTTGGTTTTGAGTTTAGCCCTGACGAAGCCTTGCGAATTTGGACGAAACGTTGGTTTACAGTAAATAATTTTCTTTTTCTATTTCTTTATTGACCGCCACCCGGACTATTCTCCTACAATCTACTACATACGGTCAACTGTCTTCTTTTTTTTTTAGTAATAAAAAATTTAATTTATTAAATAAAACCAAAAATTGTATCCAATTCTGCCTCAACACTTTATTTCTCACTAGTCCAACGTTTCGGCCATTCCAGCCATCTTCAAGGACATCTAAATATTCAACAGCTTATATTATATCTTCATTTTTAAACATTTACAACAACATCATTATTCACTATATAATATAACATACCTTCAATACAAAAGGTTTTAAAGGTTATAAAAGGTTTATCGGAAGATATTCAGAGATCATTTATAGATTATGAAGTGGAACAATACTCTTTATGTTATAGACCTAACAATAAGATTAAAAA
>NW_027112074.1:2241421-2260899 GCF_000696795.3 Halyomorpha halys | reverse complement strand
GGATACAATTTTTGGTTTTATTTAATAAATAATTACCTTGTCTCAAAAAATTTTGAAATAATATAATTTAAAAAATTTAATGTTTGTTATGTAACTGAAAATAGCCTATATTTATATAGGGTTACTCCCTGAATGCAAATACTATATTAAAAAAAAATAAAGGTTCTACAATATATTTTAGTTTTCCTTCTCCCGTGTTATTGTGGTTAAAAGTTTAGTCGAGAGAAAACTCCAGACGTCTTGATATTAAAAATGGAGGGAAGCCTTGGAAGAAGAACAATGCATACATTATGCAGAAGGAGCTTGTGCCAGTGAAAAGGCTAGTAAAATGAAAACAGTGGCGATATGAGGCGAAGTAGAGGGTTTTTGAAAACTTGAAGACGGTCCTGGTTGGCTGAGTGGCCTGTCTCGTTAGTCCTGCCTTTGAATAAGTGTCCTCGAGCACTGTGTCTTCTCTTCTCTCTCTCTATCCTGTCCTTTTATCCTTTACTCAGGATAACTGCTCATATTATATATAAATATATTTTTTTTTATATATTAATTAAACAAGGTTTCCAAGTATGTACAACCCTCCTAGCCTTTACATGTTTTGAAATTTTTATTTCATTTTAACTAGGTCATAACCAGAGCTCCAATATTTATGCAATATATTTAATCCACTATATTTAAATATACAATTGGATAGCTAAAAAATACACCAAAGTATATAAGTAAAACAAATAATAAACAAGAAACAAAACCTAATAAAACATAAACCTAAGTTTATTAGTAAATAAATGAGAAACATGATGTAAGATACAATTTAAAAATTGAAAGTTTTAGTTTTAGATCTAAACATTAAAAATATGATCGTCATGATATAGAAAAATTGCGATGCCGATTTCATTAACTCCATTCCAACCATGTTATTAAGCGATAGACGCTCTTACAGTTATTGGATAACTGTAAGATTATACAATAACACCAATCGAAATCTTAAGGCGTTTAAAACTTTTATCGGGATTGTATCATCGGTGATACAATTTCTTGTATTATCTAAAACAATCCCTGATCAGGTAGCGTGTGTAACAGAAAGAAAAATAAGGATAGAGTTCATCTGTATGGACATGTAGAGATCCATTTTATTTTCTCTTGATATATTTTAATCAATAGTTGCGATAAACAATAAAAGGGTTTCATCGTTGGTTGGAGGGTTAATCCAGAATTTTCACATTGAACTAAATGATAAAGTTACTTTTGTTAAAAATAATAAATATTATCACACGCAACGAAAGTTAGGAACAAAAAAAAAAAAGTTGAAACGGAGTGTAATGTTTAAAACGGACAAGAAGGAGAAATATAATTTAGAAAAATGAAAAAAATTCACACCTATTGTTAGAAGCGAATTGTTGAAGTTAGCATTTATTATATTGTTTGTTGAAGGTAGCATTTATCATATTGTTTGTTGGAGGTAGCATTTATTATATTGTTTGATTAAAGCAACATTAATTATATTATTCTTGAAGGTATCATTTATTATATTATTTGTTGAAGATAGTATTTATTATATTATTTGTTGAAGGTGGCATTTATTATATTGTTTGTTGTATTACTAATCAAATGAATATGAACTTTCAATGTACTATAAAATTTCCTCTTCATTGTTGTCTCTGAATTTCTTATTTTTTTTTTTTTTAGCTGAAATGTCCCAAATATGCAAATATATGAATTTATAGTAGTAGAGATAGTCCGGGTGGCGGTCGATACAGGTACACAATAGTAAAAAAAACTATTTAACGTTAACTAACGTTTCGACCCCATTCGCTGGGCTTCATCAGTGCTAAATGAAAACGACATACAACATTGTAAGAAGTTACAATAACATAGAATAAATATAGAAAGAAAGTAAGAAATTATACCAAAGAAAAAAAAATTAAAAAAAGAAAGAGACAAAAAACTATAAAAATAGATGAATAGGAAAATAATTACAGCGTTTTGTGATAATTTCCTATTCAATAATTAGTTTATTTCGGCTTTATTTATGCTTTCTAAGGTTAAGATGTCGTTTTTTTTTTTGTTTTTTTTTATTATTTTTATGTCTTACTTTCTTTGTATACTTATTGTAATTTTTGTCACTTATTACAATTTTTTTATCTTGTTTTCATTTAGCACTGACGAACCCCGGCAAAGTGGGGTGATTGTACGAATATAGTCCGGGTGGAGGTCAATATAGGTACATAATTGAAGAAAAACTATTTAATGTTAACCAATGTTTAGGTTAATACAAACATTGTAATGAGTGACAAAAATTATAATAAATATACAAAGAAAGTAAGACATTATCCAAAAGAAAAAAAGAGAGAATTTTTTAAGTTAAGGTAATATAGAAATAGCCAAAGGAAACTAATTATTAAATAGGAAATTATCACAAATGGCTGTTCTTACTATTAATTATTTTCCTATTCATCTATTTTTATAGTTCTTGGACTTAAAATGTCTTTCTATTTTCTTCATAAATATTTTTTTCTTTTAGATTATTTCTTTCTTTGTATATTTATTCCATGTTTTTTCCTCTTCTTACAATGTTTCTACCTTGTTTTCATTTAGCTTTGATGAAATGGGCAGAAACGTTGGCTAACATTAGATAGTTTTTCTATTATTATGTACCTATTATCCAATTCCACCCGGACTATCTTCTTACAACCTACTTGATACATGCGGTCAACTATCTTCTTCCAATATGCATTTATCGTCAGATGTGCAAAATAAAACGTGGCTAATAGCATAGTACACGGTTTCGTTGCAGATTAATAAAATCAAGCAAATTTAAATTGCATAAAAATTTGGGACTTGGTTATGACCTTTCCAGAGCAGAGCTGTAAAATGTTAAATTTTCAAGCCCATCATCTAGCAGAAATTAACTCTGAAGAGAGACCTGATCTCTATCTTTTAGTTCATCCGAAGTTCCAGAAGTCGATAAATAGGTGGATCAGACGTCACTGGTACAGTTAGAAGCTTATCGACTGCGTGTCCTCATATTCTCTAACCCATAAAACATGCCAAACACTCGACGATTGAACGTAGCTTCAAGCATAAAATTTTCAATATATTATGGCATAAATTGAGGTTTTTATTTTTAGGAGTTTGATCGTGCGCAAGGTCGATTCGGAAATTCAAGAAATTAAATTGTTCAATTTTCGCACGTTAGTTGTAAGTTATAATTAGAAAACATGAGATGAAAAGTACATCGATTAGACATTTAAAAAAATTGTTTTTTTTAATCAACTACACAGATTTTTATTTATTCGATGAAAGTTTACTTCACGGACACCCCTCCTTTGTGGGGTTCCCTCCATTCCCAATAAGGCATAAATTGATGATGGATTTTAATCCATTCATTACCGAACGCGTACTCAGATATCGTTCCCTTTCTGAACTTTTTACACCGCTCCTCCACAGCTCATAACAATCATGAAATATCATAGGAAATTTATAATTTTAGATTTATATTTGCAGTCATTAATTGTGAGGGAAAGTCATAAATATTTAATATATGTATTACGGTATTTATATTAGACAAACAGTATGCATTAAGTATTAACTACAAATTACTGAAAAAATGTATGTAAAAACTTTATTAAAATACAAAGTTGTATTGCCCAACTTCATTGGACTGCTAGTCACACAGCATACTTATTTTAGTCTAATCAGACGATACTTTTAATCTTACGATAAATAAGCCTATACAAGTATACAATGATAATTATAAACATTAGTAATATATAACAGTGGAACATGACTTCTTTTCCTCTTTTTCTTTTTCATGATTTTCCCCTCCTTTCCCCTTTCTCTCTTATTTTCTTTTCCTTCCCTTCTTTTACCCTTTCATATTTTGGTTTCAACCCAATGTGCCTTTATCAGAATAATGGAGAACATATATGAAAGATACTTGAGGAACAAATATAAATTTAAAAAAATCAACCAACTATGTTAAAATTAATATACATTAAATATAGAATAAATATTAAAAATGATAAAGTAATAAATAACATAGCAAATAAGATATGCAATAAAAGAAAAGATTTTTCAGTTTGTTTTTATTGTTTTATTGTAAATTTCCTCTCATTTTTTGAAAAATTCTTTCCTCTTATTTTATATATTCCACTTTAATCGTAATTTTTATTAATATATCGTTGCTTACGTTGTTGTATACCACTAGTTCGAAAAAATACGTATACCTTTAAAAAGGGAATGGAGACATTCCGGAAGTATTCGTAAAAAAAAAAAAAAGTTTTCTACAAAGCTATGGTTGAGGCGTGATTTCACTTGAATGTTTCTTTATTTATTTATTTTTTTAAATAATATTAAAATCGTATCGGTTTTTCCTTACTAAAGGTGCATATGGCTATGGATAGACATACAAATGCTTGGTTAAAACAAAGGAGGCAACAAACATCGGTACCTACACGCTTGTTATGATGTTCTTTTGAATTTTTTTGGCTTTTACATTCCATTAACTTAATTTTAATTATAGAAAGGAAGAAAATAAAGGTAGGCGAAATGAAAAGAATTTTACATATCAGCTAAGTAGATTGCAGATTATAAAAAATCACATAAATATTACTGCATAACCTCTAATTTCAACCTTTGTTCAAGAATATTAATCTGCAACTTTTTAGTTTAATTTTCTAGAAATAAATGTCTTTTTAAATATATGTTTATGATATGTTAAATAAAAAATAGACTGTTAAAGTTCATTAACGACAATTTGATTTACACTGGATCGATATAATTTTAAAATCTTAAACTAACGTTAATTATTAAATCTTAAGGTTGGGGAAATTCTTTAATTAAAACACAGAAAGCACAAACATTTATCTGTGACCAGCTTGTAACAGATAACCAATCCACATGCTTGGATGTGTGCGATTTTGCCAAACGTGTAAAGGAACCTATTAGTACAGGAGTCCATGAGGGAAAAATGGCAGCTATTTCACCGCAATTTCTGATTGCTTTAATGGAAATAATGTATAAATTCCAGTCAAAATTGATGAATCTGCCAATTATAGGTAGGGAAACTAAAAAATGACAGTTGTTTCAAAGCGTTAAAAAAAAGCTAATTTTTCATTCGGAGCTCTGTATCTTTAAAACTACCAACACGTTCAAACTACCAAAAGTTCCCGAGATATAGCTTTTTACAAAGCAACATTTCATATAAAAATGCACTGAAAAATAAGAAGTTTATAAAGCATAAACTATAAAGTAGTTTATCTTCGTAGGAGTAGAAGTTTTCAGGATATTTGCAAAAATAAATTGATTTATTGTTGTTCGGACAAATTTTCATGTGCTAAATTTATATTCATATGCGAATAACATAAAAACTACTACTCTTTCGAAGATACGTGACATAAACTACTTTATAGTTAGTTAAATTACCTTTACTTTGAGTGCTGGCAGAAATATGGACGTTTTATGGTTCCCGAGATATATTTTATCAGAAATCCAAAATGTTATCCGTACTACTATAAATTAATATTTTGTCAAATATCATAAAAACTACTACTTCAACAAACATAAACTACTTTATACTACTTTAATTTAACTAGCTACTTACGATCACATCTGTATAGCGGACAAAATATCGTTCCCCGTGTGTGTCCGTTATGGAGAAATTTTACTGCATAATATAACCCAGATCACCTAGTGGCTCCTTAGACCAACTCCAATCGTTGGATTTTCATTCTAGAAGTTCGAACTCACAAAGTATAATTAGGAGCAGTGTTCAAGTAATTACCGCGATCGATATAGGCGAGCTGAAGTTTTTATATGGTCATCGTTTCGGTTGATTATTTATGTAAGGCAATGGGTCGAATGGTAACGTCCGAACCGTCCATTATTTTTGGACTCGAAATATGTATCGAGAAAATTTAATTGTTAATAAGTAGAATAAAGATGAGACATTAATTAATGAAATTAAGAATTCAATACGGACTCTTCTGAATTCCACAAGTTGAATTAATTCTCAGACCAGGCCGTCAGTACATTATCGTATTTCAAGAGCTTACGATGCTTTATGGATGTTTCATTTATTAGTTCAGGACATTATTGTATGCAAAATACCTTACTATTTTTGTATTTTGGAACCTGACTAATATTTGTTGTTATGAAATGAAATGAAAAAATAATTTTATTCTGAGACATATGTCCCCTAAGAATAAATACATGGATCATATATTATGATTTTTGTCTGGCAAGCATTTTAAAGTTTCCTGTAAGCAAAATGAAATTACATTGAGATCTTGGCTTAACTGCTGTTTATAATGTTAATCAATGTATGTTTAGCTATATTGTTTATAATGATACGGAGGTTATGTTAGTCATTTAAAATTTTTAACTCTGAAAATGTCATTACCCTAACTGTCCCTCTAAGTGTTATATAGATAATAAATCAAATTAATCATTTATTAATATATTTTACATCAATGAAAAGCCAACTTTTTACTATATCCTAAAAGTGAACCATTATTTCAGGCGGTGCCAGCATTACTGGTGTAAGTTAATGTAATATTATTTTAAGAAACAATAACTTCTAGGAGAAGTAGACAAATTTATTTCGTAAAATCTGCTTCATTATAATTTTATTTAACTGTTTGTGAAATACCGTTAAACCAAAAAATCAAGTGCATCATACCATACAGCATCCACCTTAGAAGACGAAAATTTCACACAATAAATTCCAGTTTGGAAGATAGCTGATTGACCATGTGTAATATATAAAAGTTAGTCCAGGTGCAGTAAAAAAAAAAAAAAAAAAAAAAAAACTCAAATAGTAATTAAACTATTTAATGTTAGCCAACAATGATACTAACGACTAAAATAATGTAACAAAGAAAAATAATAGATAACATGAAAAAAAAAAAGTAAACTTAAGGCCTGACTAAATATGATTCAAAATAGGTGATCATTTATATAAAAATGAACAAAGCAAGTTAAATGAATTAAAATTAAGATTTACAGTGAAAAGTATAAGTAAACAAGTATTAAAAAAAGTAAATAAATAATAACTAATGAAAAAGAAATTTACTTAACACTAAACGGAAAAATAAGGAAAATAATAAAAAGCCGTGTACATATGATTGGAATCGGTAGAGAGCAGCTCTTCTCTCATTGTTCAGTTTCTAAACTGCTGTCTCAATTTCTTAATTACAAAATTATATCACAGTTCATATTTATACGTTTTTTATTACTGCTAACAGTGCAAAATAGTTAAATAAACAAAATTATAGGTAATTCAAAGGAAGATGTATTGAATACTCGTCATTAAATCCCCGTTGAGCTATTTCAATGAGGATAATACCATTTAGATCATTTAGTTTTCAATTCGTATAACGAGTTTAATGAAAATCATTTAAGCCGTTTTTTATAAAATTATACAATCAAAGTATAAAATCGATTATGTAAAGTGGCACTATCGATAAATCGATTTTATGAAAAAAGTTTCTGCAACATTTCAGGCATATATCAATCTTGAATATATGTATTTTTAGTTTGATAGAACTTTTTGTTTTTGAGTTTTCGACTGTCCACACACGCACATAGACACTCAAACCATATTATTGTTGTGAGAATTGGTTACTTCGACAGGGGACCTCATTATGTGTATTTCCGTAGAAAACTCTAATTCGAAACTTTGCTCAATGCATTTTCTTTCTTCCTGTGGTGAAAATAAATATCATGCAAAAATATATCAAACAACCAGGACCCGGTTTCATAATAAAGTACAAACTAATACTATTAGTCTTGTAGATTTATCTTAATTCAATTACACTGACTTGTACTTTAGTATTTTTGAATTCCTGTAATATCACTAATAGTCATCCCTATTATGAATAAAATAAGTATTAGTATTTTTACTAGACTAGTTTCTACACTTATACTATCAACTGATACTATTAGCTTTTATTATGAAACAGGGCCCTGTTAGTACTAGTGCCAAATGCACATTACACACATGCATTATCTTATATGGAAAAGAATTTCTAATCGTCCTAAAACTCTTCTAATTAGTTTATTAATTTAATGAAGTAACGAATTAGGTTTTTGTTTTCGATTATTCGCCTACAAATTCAAAACGGTGCATGGTCATGCCACGTACTATACTAAATTAAACAGTTTAAATGAACAAATTTCTATAAGGAATGAATTCCTATCGAACTGCACGAGACAGAAGACATGAAGGAAGAATAAGGCGTCAATATGAGGTGACTATCTGAGAGATAGAGGAAGAGGGATGGAGGAATCAGTGATTGATTGAGTCAAGGTGTAACAAAGGAACTCACGCCTACTTCTGATAGCGGTTGTTGATTGTTCGTCTTTGGTCGTCTCTTCCGTTAGTGGCAGCTAGTATGTCACTGATAGTACATTCCTTAAGGGAAGGGCTGTCTTGTTATATTGATAATTATAATAAGACTAATTACGATAAAAGAGATAAGAAAGAAGATCGTTGGAAGATAAGGAATGGGAAGAGGCTATTTATTGTAAAGGTTATTCGATAAATTACTATAAGCAGGATTAAACAAACTAATCCCTAGGAGCTTCATTTAACTCTCCAGGCAAGATTTCCTTTTCATATACTTGAGCTATGAGTGCCTGCTGTTTTGGCCCGATTCTTGATACCCTGCTTTATGTGATTGTCCATCATTACCTCCTGACTTGTTTTTGAGTTCTCTCAAGATATCTTCAGTGTTCCCTACGACGGACGGGATGGTTTCAAAGTCATCAGTCACCACTGTTCTTTGTATATGATTTTCTGGGTTTTTCTAAGATTCTCTGTGGCCGGACAATAGGCGTTGAGTAATTATATTGTCAAAATGGACTTGGCTGCTTGAGAAAGAAATAGAAGAACTTTAAAATTAAATATCTGAATTGGAGATCAATATCCTGCCATCTTTTGGCAAACTGAGGAAATAGAAGGAGTCCTGGACCCAATTGTACAAACAGGTTCGGTGAGCGAACAACTCCTCAGAACATCATTTTTTGTTTATGTTCAGTAATTCAGGATGAGTTAGTAATCTACACCGCGCAGGTGAAGGGACAGAGGGAAGTGCAAAGAGAAAAGAATAACCAAACATCAATTTCCATCATAAAAAATTCAGTAGTCTATCGCCAATCCACAACCAAGAAAATTGTAATACCTTTTCTTATGCTATTTTATCCCATTCAAATCGACAGTCAAAATTAATTAAACAACACAATACTAATCCATATTATCCATATTCGATTGTGCGCCGAATCATCGAAAAGGTTCTTGATATTGAATTGAGAATACAGGTCACCTTTAACAAAAGTCAAAGGGGCGTCATTCAATGTCCGCCCGGAGCACATGTAAGCGCCGGAATCATCGAATCAATCCTAAAAGATGACAAAAAAAGGAAAAAGGATTGCGCGGTGGTTTTTCTGGAGGTGGTTGGTGCTTTTGACAATGTTGGTTATGGACACATAATGAGCTCGCAGGAGGCAAGAGGTGTGTCATCCGACCTTACAAATGTGATTGCGGCTCTCCTAACCACAAATAAGATAAAGATTAATATAGGAAGCCACACGACTAGCCAGATCAGCGTCTTTCGGGGGGAGCTCTGTGATCAGGAGTTTGCTAATAAGTTTGGATATGACCTGAAAATTGACCAAGAGAGTGTGGTTAGACGACACTGTTAGCGGACGATCAAGCTGTAAGGGCGCGACAGGGGTTCTGCGGAAAGAATAATAAATAGTGTCCAGAGGCTGCTCGCGGAGATTGGTTTGGCAATAAATGCAAAGAAAAGTGTGGGTATCATCATAGACAAAGGAGAGCTGCGGTCAACAAAGCTCTCCCTTGAGAATACAGAGGTCATCCAAACGGCAAAAGCCGAGGGCACCATCAAATATCTTGGATGTACATTCTCGGGAGAGCTAGTATTTGGAGAAGAGGTGATGACAAAGCTAACGAATAACCTCGAAAAATTGGTGAGCTTATTCCTCCTCAAACCATAACAGAAGATCAACGTTGTAAACCAGTACTTGTTTCCGGGCCTTGTTTACCCTCTCCAGACTGCTCTCCTTACAAAGATACGTCCCGCGATATTGGAGGCCATTGATACCAATATCCGCAGGAGTATCAAGGCCATCATTGGGCTCCCCGCTAACACCTCGTCGGTGATTCTGTACGCACCCAGGAGGTATCGAGGACTGGGTCTGATCCGCTGTCAATGGGAAGCTCCACTACAGCATTGGTCCATTGCCCAACGACTGTCGAATGTTACGGATGCCCTATTCCAGTTTACATTCAATTATGAAGCCGAAATCGCGGCATATGCTGATAGACTTGGGGTGGATAAGGGCAACAAAAGTGTGAGAGCTCTACGACAGTCGTTGCGTGAGAATGCTTTTGAAGAATGGGGCAATTGAAGATGGCCAGGTATTGGTGTTCGCCATTTCAAAGAGACCCCGAAAGCTAATAGATATATATGTGAGAAGCAGGTACTCTCGGAGTCAGAAGGGGCGAACGCCCTGAAACTTAATATCAACTACGCACCCCTGCGTGGAGTACCAGGAGCCAGTGGACAGCAAGGAGAAGTTGGGTCCCTCTGTCGCAAATGCGGCAGAGAGTCTGAAACACCAGCTCGTGTATTGGGAAAATGCCCCAACAACTCCCTCTTTATACCGGCACCACAGGGTCAAAGAAGAATTGATGAAGTTCCTTAAAAGAAAAGACTTCACCTGCTTCGAGGAGGTCTATTGTGTTGACACCGACGTATCCGTAAGATATGCCGATATTGTCGCATTTACAAAAATCGGAGGCACGGCTCTGGTCTTGAATCCGACGGTAAGATTTGAAAGTAATGACCTCGAACAGGAAGGTGGAGTGGAAAGGGAAAAAAAGAAAATATACGAAAAATGCGTCCCTTTCCTTAAGGAAAAATTCCGCGGGACCTTCGGAGAGTGTTCACCGTAAGAGGCCTCTGGTTTGGATCTCGCGGAACAATATCAGATAGAACAGGGAGCTTCTTAGAAGGCCTAGGTGTTAGCATCGGGGATATTGCGATCTTGGCGAAATCGAGAGAGTGAATTTGTTCAATTTTTGTTTAATCAGGTGAAATAAAAATTGTGAAATTGTGAAATTGAAGGAACAGGAGAGAGAAAGAAAAAGGGAATGAATTGAAATATTTGTATTCGATGTATAGTCTGAAATCGATTGTAAAAGGAAACTGTAGGGAAAAAATTGTTTTCTTTCTATTTTATTATGCCATGTAATTATATGTAATTTATATATGTCCGATCACGAATTGATAAGTATGCTGTGTAACGTAGCAACCCGATGTATTTGGGCAGCATGGATGAATAAAGTATTTCTCTCTCTCTCATTCAAGAATAGTGGTTGCATTTCCCTTTTTCATCATGCTTAATTTATTTCAAATACAGTCACCAACCAGCTTACAAGCAAATTATAGTTGATTCGGGTAATATTCCCCAAAAGTGTACCCAAAATTAACCCGAGAGAATATCTGAATTAAACAAGATCAATCTGCCAACCATTGTGGAAACCAATACCTAATACTACTAATCATTTGCCATTACTAACTGGCAGATACCGCAGGGAGATTATCATCCTTTCTTCGTTACTGGCATACAGTAAGGCAATAAGAGATTAAGAGTATGCTCATAAAAATTTATTACCTCCAATTTGTACTTAACAGAGAAGCTTTAATAATGGCGTACGTAGCATTATTTGAATCGATATTAAGATAGAATGTTATAGAGATATAGGATCGTAGCTATAGTGCCAGTGCTGCAGTTATCAAAAATTGTAGCAGAAAATCTTAAAATCGTTAGTGCTTAGTAATAGATACTGGATCTTTATTTTTATCACATTCTGTATAATCTCGTTTTATTTTAATTATTATATTAATTAACTAATTGCAAATTTTCAGCTTTATCATTCACTTCAAAGCCCTTAGAGTTATTTCTATTATTAATATTTTCTAATAATTATTATTTTATTTTTATTTCTTACTTTATTTTCATATATGTTAATTGATAACAGTAAATAACTGTAGATGTTAATTGAATTATTAGTTATTATTATCACTCAAGATCAATTCATATTGTACTTATCTAGCTTAAAAGTTGTATAGCCTCCATAATCTCCTAATTGTCAAAATTGTAATAATTACATTTCACTTATGTCTATCATTTTTCTGTGTCATTTTGGCTCCGACTGCTTGATGTCATCTAGGACCTTATTGACTATAATTTTTTAAATGAATAAAATTTTAAAAATAACAGCTAGACTAGACCTATGGTGCCCAGTGTGGCACAGAAGGAATACAGCCCAAAGCCTGGCCACATTTATTGAAGTATCAATAATAGAGCAAGTAAGAATTGATCAGAATGGCTAACTCAACTGCAATATATTTTATTAAATTTATTACTGCAATAGTCCTTGTATCATTTGAACATATCAATAACCTGGTTGGGGGATGCGGTCAGAATATAACACAAATAAGTTGATATAACTTATTTAATAGTGCCAACGTTTCGGCCAGAATTTCTAGCCTTCATCAGGGCTGAGAACAAAGAACAAGATAACAACCAATGATTACAAAAAATAAAGAAGAAGAAAATATAAACAGAATGACATATATTAAATGATTATTCAGAATGAAATTAATAAAAATAAAGTGAAGGAAAAAGTGGAAAATAAAATTTATATATAGATAATTGAATAAGTAAGTAAAAATAACATAATTAAGAAAATAAAAATTTAAAGTTATATTAAATGTTTTTATATAAAAAAACATTTTTATATTTTAAAAAAGCCCCCACCCCTGGGGGTCTTAGTGGGGCGGGTCCCCGGGATTACCTTTTTTATGATCTCTTGTGAGATTGTGACATAGGGGCTTATTGGAATATATCTCTCCATTTTGAAGCTATTTTCCAATTTGAATAATATCACGTGATCAGATCGGATGATGAAAAACTAAATGGAAATAATGTGAAAGTCCTAGTTAACCACTTGAAACCTTGGACTGTCGGCTACATTATATATTTTTAAACTTTTCTTTGTCTGACTCGGTCGCGAAATCATCTCCAATCAGGACATACTACGAAATGGTGACAAAGTCATCTAATGGTTATGTTGAAAAGGAATACGAACATGTGTATTTTATCTGATAATGCCGATAACAATAATGGGATAGTGTTCGTCTTTCTATTTTCAGTAATTTACAATTGTGTAAAAGTCGCAAAACAAATTCAAAGGTGGCTAACCTATTTGCCTAGGGTATAAAACCTTATCAATAATCAACATAATCTCGGAATGTGGAGTAACCTTCATAACCTTGGAATTATCCCTTTTAATTTTCATTCGAGAAAGTATTCCCCCTAGCTTTATTAAAGTAAAATACAATTACTTTACCGTGATAGAAAATATTTATTTGGTATAGATTAAAACAACAAAACAGAAAGACTTCATCCTGATAGATGCAACTTGCTTAGCTTGATAACCCCCACAGAATTAGATAGAGGGCGGTTGCACATTGGAAGTAGCTATAATCGGGGCAACGCGTGCACACTTTGGCTGTACACCAGTATTTCGCCCAAATAAATTGTTTCTGAACGTCTAATTTGCTTTACAGAAGTTTATTTTAATATCTAATTCACAAACCAGTTCCCTACTTCCACTTCTAGTTTTCATGACACTGCCTGCTTTACTTTAACTTAACAGGAGTTGTAAAATCACAATAATTGCTGGCGTCTCTACTTACAACGATAATTTTGCAATGTGATTTAGAGTGAACGATTATTTGTGAGGACTTGTCAGGAACCACCACTGGTGTTAAAACCGGAATTATATGATTTAATATTTCAATTTAGCCAACATAGTTTTCTTACACATTCAAGGGAGTCTGGTCCATCGGTTATCCCTTTTGGCAAAAGTGAGAGCGATAATGAGGACATCTCATATAAGTTGTGATTGTTTGTTAATAATTAATTATTTTCTTTATTGCTTGAGATTTACAACTGTTTTTGAGCTAAACATTTCTACATTAGAAGATTCATCTTCTTTTCAGACGCTTCGGACGATTAGAATAGGAATAGGAACCAAGACCAACCGTTTGGTTTGGTTAGGTTAGCAATTTCATTTATTTATATTTTTATTATGGTAGGATTGATTAATAGTTCGTGTTACATCGGCTACATATGGAACATTCTGAATGATTTTATTAGAGACAAAGTGGAGTTCAGGATTTTGGGGGTTTTGGTTGAGCCCTGATATTTAATAGCATATTGTCAAATAGGTCTCATTATAGTCATATAAATTAATCTTTTGTAATTAAATGGAAACTTGGACCATTTGACTAGTAAGTGTTACGACTTGTATGGATATGGATAGTCATAAGATAAGTGAAGGTGGAGTTGTATTAAGCGATATATATATAACTTAATAGAATTTGTGAATAATAATAATCAATCAGTGAGAAAGTATGTAGAAGTTAGGAATTTACGGAATTTGTAAAGTAGTCCTGGGTGCCGGACTCAATCAAAAGCCTGTTCTAAATCGAAAAAGACTCCCTCGCTCCAAAGAAGACGAGACGTCTACCACACGATGACATTGCTGTATAGTGGAGTGGGATATTCGGAATCCAAACTGGTAATCAGGGATTATATGATTGATATCTAGGATGGGGTATAGGCATTTTTCCAGTTTTCCAGGATTTTGCCCATGATCGGTAATAGAGAGATAGGACGGTAGGGGGGTGTGTATTCTGGCGGCTTTTGGGGTTTGGGTATCATTTTAACCATAGATAATTGCCATGGGTCAGGAACATATGTAGAACGGAGTACGGCGTTATTTGAGGCGTAGTTGAGGAATAGGATAAAGATGTGGGACTTGATGTGGATAATCGGATAAAGGATAATACCATAAAGTATTTTCGAGGAAGAAGTTTAAAGATGTGGGACGTTATTAGGTCGTATCCAGGCGCTTTGGGAGTAGGTAATCTTTGAATGATGCTGGATATTTCTAAAGGATGAAATGCTTTAGGTGGGAGGGTCATTTGGAGCGAAATATTTCTGCTTCAATACATTCAAGGTGAATTGGGTTAAGGATATCAGGATGTGGAATAAAGGTTTTAGAAAGGTATTATCTGAATGTGATTTTTCTGCGTCATTTCTGGTCCAGGTTTGGGATTCAGTGAGAAGTGGGTGGTTAAAATCTTAGAAATTCAACAGATTTTTGGTGGTCCTCCATAATGATGTGTCAGTAGTTATATTTTGATGATTACAGTATTAAATTTTGAATTTTGTATTTTCTGATTTCTATTTTTAGTTTGTTAGTCAATGTGGTGTAATACCTTTTGTCAGTTGGATATCTGGTCCTATGCCACTTCGATCTTACTCTGCATTTTTCCCTTAATATGATACGAACATGCTATTGTTGATGTGAGTTTTTCAATAGCTTCGTCAATGTCTTGTTTTCTCTTCTGTCAAATGTTTAAGTCCAGTTTACTTTCCAGGTCATACTTAAATTTGTCCCAGTCAACCCTTTCTGTTATCAATGAATGAGTGGAGAGCTTAAGTACAAAGCTTAAATGTAAAAAAAGCAGAATTGGAGTATGATCTGATGAAACGTCGTCCAGGGATTCAACAATGGCTTGAGAGGAAGAAATCTGGGAGGTAATAAATATGTCAAGGATATCAGGGTCCTTTTTGAGGGATGTAGGCCAATAAGTCGGATTTTTGGGAAAATTGAATAGGTATTGGAGGTGGAAACACGGGATATGATGTTACCACGAAATCTGTATGTGCAGCATCCCCATCGTTTGTGCTTAGCATTTTAGTCTCCTCCAGCATGAAGGGTGGAATCAAGGAGGTTATAAGAAAGTTTATTACCAGGACAATATACAGCTGAAAAGGTAACATATAAAGGGCGAGTTGAAATAATAACCGAGGTTGATTGAATAGCATCAGTTGGATTGGAAGGAATAAGGGAATAAGATAAGGATGCAAGAACCATCATAGTAAGTATTGTCTGGGTGCTCTGATATATAAGTGATGTAGTCACGTATGTAAAAGTGGGTTCTTTGTGTAAAATGAGTTTCAGTCAGTAGGGCAATGTCAATGTGTTTATCATGTAGGAATAAGTCGAGTTGTTCACGGTGATTTTGTAGACCATTACGTTTTTTTTTTTAATTATTTTTATGAAATTACTAAATTGTCTCGAACTTAGTTTATATTATCCTCATCCATTTCACAATAACTCCCTTCTACATTATATATTTATTTTCCCTGTTTACAACTAATTTACTTATTGCTTTTACTTTTTTATCACTTATCGTATTTACTGTAATTTTTTGTTACATCAAGTGACTTTAGCTTGCACTTTTGTCTGTAAGCCCTGACGAAGCCCTGCAGCGTGGGACGAAATGTTGGCTCAATGATAAATAGTCTAATCTCTATTTGAGTTTTCTTTGACTGCACCCGGGCCATCTTCTTTTTTCCATCAATACTGTTGCAATACATGAATTTATTTATTATATCCTAAATGATTCGTATCAATGAAAATCTTGGATCGTGAACATGTCCTAAAGCGTTGACGGACACACTTTCATAGTGAATTGTTTTGTTTTGAGGACCGTAATTCATATATACAGTTAACCATTCCTGATACATCATTTGTCAATAAATAATAATGCAAGCCGTTATACATTTTTGTATTTATAAAAAAAATGTACATATTTTTATTAAAACTTGTTAATGTAAGTTATATATAGTGTAAGGGATGAGATTAGGGATTTATATATGAATAGAAAAGCATAATATTATTCATGTACATAAAATTAAATGTGAAAGTATTGAAGGAAATATGAAAATTCTGAAGATAGGATTTGTTTAACTATTGAGAAATAAAAAGAAAAGTTTTTTTTCGTTTAAAATTGACTTGTGTTTACTTTTATACAGGCTTTGTTTACATTACTGTCGATACAGTGAATTGGTCAATTTCATATTCAGGGTATAACACGGCTTTGCTTGAACAGTGGAGCATCTGAAAAAACAAAAAGTTATTTTATTTTGTATTTGACGCTTTCAATATACTGTACCGTGGACTGTGGTTACTTTTTGACAACCGTAGCTTTGGGAGACCACAATAGAGAAAGTGACCCCTGTCTACGGTAATATCTCACGAACACGTCTATTTCAAAATAAAACGAAAACTTCTTGTCTGATGAGCCACTATTCAAGGAAAGCAGCGATATATAAACAAATGTATACAGAGTAGCATAAAGAATAAATCTTTTTTAGCAAACTTCGTTCAATATAAAAAATATATACAAAAAATGAAATAAATATCTGTTGGGCTAAGTAATTGATTTGATTATTGTTTTGAGATCAGCATTCATTCATGAAGTTATTACTTATAAATCTCTTTTAAAAATATTAAGTAATCTTTAATGATTTATAGTTTTTTTTTACTATTGAAAAATGATAAATTGTTAAAAAGTTTTATACCATATCGTCCTCTAAGCTGTAATATCTCTTAAATTGTTAACAAAAATAATTTGATTTTTTGAAATAATAAAAATCAACACATTATTCTTGAGACATCTCATCCCCACCATCATTTTAGAGGACACATATATATATGTTTTTCTGACTTCGATGATTCTTTCGAGATGTTTCTAGAATGAAGCATTAATTTTTTTTTTTTTTTTTTAAACGTGATTTTTTTGTTGTTTTAAAGGACTATGCTATATAGAATTAATAATACGGCATATAATTAATTGGAAATGATAAATATATGATTGTTTATTTACCTTTTCCGATGACGGAGAAAACATTTGAGGGCCTGATCACATGCCGTCCGGAGGCAGATTCCTGCCCGGGGCCTCGCACTGGGCCTGCGCCGGCCCCCGCCAACTCTCAGCTGTCCCCAGTACAGTACCGATACATCAACTACAGCCAATGTCTTCCCCAAATTATTATTTTATAACAGAAAGTAAAACATTCATAATAACAATAATTTACATTAAAAAGATAATTGGGCTTCTTGTTAACTTTCTCAAGTATATGATTCAAATGAATTGAATTTAATAATCTATAAACTTATACTTCGAATTTTTTTTTTTTAATATTTATTTATTGCTATTTACAACTGTACATTATAATACATTTATTAAATCCAATCTAAGTTAAATTGGAGTGTTACAGGCGTGTAGAGAAACTACCCATTGGTAGCACTCTAATGACATTTTACATTAGCTGGTCTCGTGGCCATCTTCTTTTCAGGCGCCTCGGATGATTGTCAGGAATGGAAGAGGATGCAAGATTAGAAACTACGGGGTGCATCGAAATTAATATTGAATTTATATCTCTATATATATAAAAGGGAGCTTTCGAATCTTTGTCCTCGATAGACTTAGTTATTTTTGGACCGATTTATGTGGTTTTTTTTTCTTTAAGTTCCATTTCGCCGTGGGAAGGTTTAAAGATGATGAACTCCCGAGATTCTTGAGTAGAAAAGAAGTTATGAACAATAGTAAGCGTGAAGCCCGGGGTAGAGGTGGTCGGTAAATTAAAAAAAACATCATATTCGTTTTCAGGGTTGTCTCAAAGTACTAAATACCATTCTTGGAAGAAATTAAAAATCATTCATTTTTCACCTCGTTTCCATCCGAGCCTTTTTTTTTTATCATATAACCGTTAATAACTCCTCTCCCTTTTATCCGATTGTCGCGTTAATAGTACCGTTGGAAAGCTGAATGTCTGCTCTTATAGCCTTATAATCGACAAAAGTTATATTTGAAGCTTTTTTGAGGGGAAAATGTGGGTTTCAAATGAGGGGGAAAAATTCTCACGTTTAACTTAATATCTCAGGTTCTAATTTGTTTAATTATGCCCGCTTTGTGCCTTTTGGTGCATCTTTTAGAGCCCTGAAAACTGCCAAGTTTGGTCTAGATCAGTCGAGTAGTATTGAGGTTATTTCTATTTTTTAGATTTTTAAAAAGAAAACGAAGGCGTACGTACGATGCAGGGCGAAAATTTCGGACTAAAAAATTTTATTTTCCAATTTTTCCGAAAATTCGTATATAGGGGTTTCTCGAGGTGCTGAAAACGAATATCAACTTTGTTTCACTCCTAACAAATTTTTTACTGGACTTTGTAGAGTAACTCCGGAATTTTTTCAATATTTTGAAAATCGCGAGGCACAGGAAGAGTTTTTATTTAAACACTATTTATATTTTAGATAGTATGTACATGACAAATATAATTTGTCATTTTAATTTTTTGCCTCAAAGAAGAAAAAAAAATGACCAAAAATCGGAGCAGTATTAACAATGATATGGCAACGTTAATTGTTTTCAAGGCCTCCACTGGCTCATTACCAGTGATGCGCTGGGATCTCTCGAGCTCTGCTCTACCCCTCACACGTGGGGGATAGAGTGGGCTCAGGGATCCTCAGG
>NW_027112074.1:2220250-2241211 GCF_000696795.3 Halyomorpha halys | reverse complement strand
ATGTATGAGATCATTTATCAATATTACCTATTGCCCACAACTGTGTGGCAGATTGTAATATCTATCAATAAATAAATCTATCTATCAAAAAAAATTGTTTTCAAATACGTAATGGCTACCGTCTTATCACAGCATCTTCTCTTCTTTCTATCTATAAAAGAGAGCTGTTGAATCTTTGTCCTCGATAGATTTTGTTATTATTGGACCGATTTGCTTGGGGTATTTTTCTAAATTTGTCCACAATGAACTTTTGAATTACTGGACCGATTAACTTGAAGTTTTTTTAAAAATAATAATGTTCATTACTAAAAACTCGTTTACCACACTTCCATATGTCATTCGGTCCGATTATGTGCATTTTTTTTCTAAATGTTCCATTTCGCCATGGGAAGGCTTAAAGATAATGAAATCGCCAAATCCCCGAAAAAAAAATATTTTGAAGAAATCTGAGAGTTTAATTTAATAAAATGAATTAGTGCACTTTTTTTACTCCTAAAAAATATTTTACCACTCTTTGTTATGGCAATCAGTCTCAGTTGTTTGGATATAGTACTAATATTGAAGCACAGTGAGTTTTTATTTCAAAACTATATGTTACTACATCTTAATGTTACTTATTATTATTATATTTACTAAAATCACTGCAAAGTATGGTGTAGATTGGTTGAGTAATGTTGAAGCTATTGATATTTTTTTTTAAACTATGGTTGCAACTTTATGGCATGTATTGTTTAATTTATATTACCGAAACATAATAATAAAGTATTTCAAAATGTTTAATTTTAAATAAAAAACAGAATGAAGTTTAAGAAACTATCGATTATACTCATTAAATATAAGCCTCAAATTTACAGCGTATACTGCTGATACCACCCGATATGCCATTTATTTCAACCTTTCTTTCATGAGATGCTAAAAACGAATGTCATCGCATATATTGGATCAATTTATGTCACCAATTCATAATAATAAAGTATATGTGTTTGTTTAATTTAACTAAATACATAAATTTATAACAAACTCTCAATTGGGTTCATTAAAGCTATATAGACCCTCAAATATAGCAATAGCGAAGCATTCCCAGGTCAGCTAGTCTATATACATAAAAGGGAATGGTCCAATCTTTGTCCACAATAAACTTTTAAATTAGTAGATCGATTTCCGTGCTGTTTTTTCTTTCAAAATGTCCTCTGTCGCCAAGGGAAGGTTTAAAGCTACTGAAATCCCCGAATTCCTAAGTATAAAAAAAAGTTATGAACAAAATTAACCGTTTTGGGTCTGTAGCTCAGAAATTATACGTTCATTTCACAGTTATTGTAGAGCTATCTCTTTTCGAATAATAATAAAAAATATCAATGATTCCATTAAGCTGTATTATATTGACAAAAAATTATAAAAACATAATGTGGCCAAGGGTAAAGTTGGTAGGCAAATTTTTTTTTAGAAAAAACTAAATCATATTCGTTCTTGGCGTCGTCTGAAACCCTCAAATACTATTTATTAAAAAAATAAAAAATTAGAAAGTTATCATCTTGATTTATTTAGAGGATATAGGATTTTTTTTTTATTCTGGTGATCATTGTTCATATAATCGTTCATAACTCCTCTTCATTTTATCCAATCCCTACATTAATAGAACCATTAGAAAGCTGAATGTCAACTCATTCAGACGACTTCAATGCTGATTTAATGCTCTTATAAGGGCAAAATATGGCTTTTAAATAAATAAAAGATTATCAAACGTTTTATTTTATATCTCCGGTTATTATTTGTTTAATTAAATCCGGTTTATGCCCTTTGGGGCAGTTTTTAGGGCCTTAAACCACTGCCAAGTTTGGTGTAGATCGATCGAGAAGTTAATTATTCTAATTTTTTTTAAAAAGTTTTAAAAAGGAATCAGAGGCCGATGTAGACGACATTTTTGTGTTAAATTATTTTATTTTCCGATTTTTTACAAAATTTGTATTTTATAGTTTCTTGAGGTGCTAAAAACGGAATCTACTTTCTTTCACTACTAAAAAAAATTTTTACCACACTTTGATAGATCTGAATTTTTTCAATATAGAATTAATATTGATGAACAGTGATGGTTCTTATTTAAAAACTATTTATGTCATTAAATCATAATAATAAATTGTTCAATAATTTATAATAAACTATCAATTGGGTTTATTAAATCTAAATACATCCTTAAATGTAGCAATAGCAAACCATTGCCGGGTCAGCTAGTCTATAATAAAAGAACTACAAATAAATCACCTACATATGATAGCTAAATTAATCGTTGAGAGGTTTTAACTTTAACTAGATGATTACAATAAGAAAATTTAGTGAAAAATTTGAAATTTTATTTTCAAAAAGGGGACTAAAGGAGTTGAATACACATATAAATAATTTAATTCTGGAAAAGAATAAAGAAGAGAAAATAAATAAGTACTTTACAAGGCGAGATGAGCAGAATACCACAAAATAGATCCTAAACTAGCAGACCCACCAATGCTTCCCTGTTGCTATATTTGAGGACTATATACATTAATTGAACGCCATTGAAACTTTGATATCAATTAATATATAGATGAAGTGATAAGATGGTAACTATAGTAACATAAATGGTAATATCTAACTTCGCTGTATAACGTTTATAGTGGTCCGATTTTCTTGATTTTTTCTTATTCTTTTAGAGAATTTGATTATCTATGATATTGTGACATATATACTACATAAAATATGAATTCAGAATTACTGACCTGTCAAAGTGTGGTAAATGATTTTTTAGGAGTAAAACAAAGTTGATATTCGTTTTAAGTACCTTCGAGAAACCCGAAAAATTCAGAAAAAAATTAAACTTTTTGGCCAAAATTATCGCCTTGCTAAAAATAAAAAACTAGAAGTAATTAACTTCTTGATTTATTTTCAAAAAATTAAAAACATAAAATTAACTTCTTGATTTATTTTGAAAAATCAAAAAAAAAATTATCTTCTTGATTTATTTTGATAAATAAAAAAATGTTTATTTTTTTATAGAAAGGAATTTTTTCTTTGACCGTACCTGAACTATCTTCCTATTAACTTAACTTATCTTCCTTTTAATTTTTATTATTATTAAATACCATCTAGTTTACATTGACAAGGCGGGTTTAATAAAAACCGTTAGAGTTGTTTTCCAGAAAAACGAAAATAAAGTGCGAAAAACCGATTTTATAAAGTGGCACTTCAGACGAGTCAATTTTATCGAGAAGGTTGCAATCACATCCCAGTCATATACCCAACTTAAATGTGTACTTTCAGTCTCGTAACTTATCGTTTTTGAGCTAGGCAGTTCACCCATTGAAACACAGACCAGATTATTCATTAGATTCACGCCATTTTTCAATTTTAGGTCCTTTTTAAATATTGCTCGATTTAAAAATCTTATGTCTTCTCTTCCCGTTTTAAGCAAATATTTCAAAAAAGATATGGTAGCGTCGCTCCCATGAGGCCTTAGTGGGGCGGGTCCGGCCGGGAAGGATTGCTTCTTGATTTATCTTGAAAAATCAAAAAAACTAACTTCAACATGACTAAATTAATCTACACCAAACTTAGCAGTGGTTTAGGGCTCTTCAAACTGCACCAAAGGGCACGAACCGATTCTAATTAAACTAATTGGAACCGGAGATATAAAATAAAACGTATTAAGTCTTTTTTTGATTTGGAATTAATAATTCAACCTTATAAATGAAATAAATCTAAATTTAATTTAACAATGTTAATGTTGGTTAAAAGAGGAGACATTCAGCTTTCCAACAGTTCTTTTAACGTAGGAATTGGATAAAACGATGAGGAGTTATGAACGATTATATGAACAATGGTCACCGGAAAAAAAAAATAAATCCTCTAAATAAATCAAGGTGAAAAATTTCTAATTTTTTATTTCTTTGAAAAATAGTTTTTAGGGGGGAGGGTTTGAGACGACGCAAAGAACAACTATGATTTGCTTTCACCCCAAAAAACTTTATTAACCTACATGAAGTCCTCATTATGTTTTTTTTAAGTTTATAGTGAATAAAAAATCATTTAATAGAATCAGTAATATTTTTTTCTTATTCATCAGAAAGAGACAAATCGATTGGTATATAATCATGAAATGTATACTTTCTGAACTACGCACCAATAATGCTTAATTTTGTTAATAACTTTTTTGACGAAAAAGAAAAAGGCCAGCCCATAATCTTTCCTGGAAAATTTCCAACGTTTGGAAAAAATACTGTCCCTACTTTATTCGCTGATTTGTAAACTTCTAAATCTAGATTTCCAATCTGCCAGGATTTTTTTTTTTTACCTCCTAAATCTTTATTTACATCAAATACATATTTACAATGGGCTTAACTTAATAAATATATATGCTAAGAAACATTTTAATCAATCTTGTCTTGCCAGATGGCATTTTAAGATGGGAATACAGGGTTTGCTGAAGGGGGTTTATACATTTTTGGCATGTTTGCCAGGGGACTCACAGAGAATGGTGAGGGAACATTCTGGCTGGTAGTGTGGCAGGATTAAAGGGAAACTGCTCCTTATGTTACATGAATGCACTGGAAGCTCCATTTTACAGCAGTTTGTCCAATTTTGAAAGAAAGAGTTTCAGTTTGCCCTTATATAGGAGAAACATCAAAAATTGTAAAGACTAAAATAATACTACACAAAAGCAATTGTAAAAATAATGTGAACAAACATACAACACCACTCAGATACAGGATTAGATTTAAAATTTGGGCGCTGCTAAGGCCCAAGAATTTTTGCTACTCCCTCTTCTTACCTCAAATCCTATTTCTTTTTCTCTGTTAAAAAAATCCATTATAACTATCTGGTATATGTTTTTCACAGTGAACCGAAAAGTGATCTTCCTTTGTCCTTTTTAAATTTGTATTGGTTGGCCCTGACATTATGACAAAAGCATCCACAATTCATGTGAAAAACTGAAAAGAAGAGGACTGCTATGGCCTCCTCCCCTAGGTTTTAGTTTGTTCACATCCTAACAAGTCCTAAAGTCAAAAATTATGTTCCTTTCGTTTCCCTATACATCTCCTTTTAGATTCCTCATTGAATGGAGTGCAGGGCATTTTAAAGAAAAAATATATAGAAGTTTTTTTTCTCAACGGTTTTGTATGTTGTTAGAGTTGCTAAATCAGAATTTCAGGTTCGCCTCCATGTTATCACAACGAAAATACATTTTCTTTTGTTCAGATTCACATCAAGGTACTAGGTATCTATACCAGACCTAAGATAATTTAAACAAATATTACTTAACACCAAATGCAATACCACGTTAACTCATAACTCTTAGATTATACATATTAACTTCATTTCCTCCTCACCTCTACCTACTCCATTTTTTTTTCAGGTCAGTACTAAAAACTATGTGATTGTATATCTTATCCCTATTCATACGCCCCCATGTCCCTCATCTATAGTTCAAAATTAGTTCAGATTTTCAAATTTCTGAACCAAGTATTCATATTACTCTTCCATTATGAGGCAGTTCACAATCGCATAAACTTAAACTTTACATTCTTCATGCTCCTATTATTTACAAATTATTCATTTTTCAGAATAACATAACTACTGCATGATATATTTAAAAGAATGGAGTAAGAAAAGTGTAGTTTATTACTACCAATTTGTGGGCGCAGTGAATATGTACGGGATAATCTGATGGTCTAAAAAATCTGTCTTTAGTATATTGGATCTTGCCTTCCTAAATGCAAGAATTTTATATGTAGTTACAAATAAGAATAAACTACCCATAAGTAAATCATTTGGGATTCATGAGGAACGTGATCCCACAATTTCTTAAGTCTGAATTGGTTGGAAAGCACAGAACTGCTTGGAATCAACTGCTAAAGAATTGCGTGTACCATTGTCAACAAATTCAGATTTGCAGTTACCAGTTAAATTACTAAACTAAAAACCAAGTAGTTTGTAGGAAACAGAAAAGATCGGAAAGAGTTAAAAGATGCAAAAGGGGCAGGGTTTGCTTATGTGCAACATGTTGCTTTGAAATTTATCACAAAAATCCAACTATTAAAATTTTATTATGAAAAATTAATTTTCATTTATAGAGGCACATAATAAAAACATTTTTAAAAAATTCATTTAAATTTTTTTTTTAATTCACCTTTAAATGTGTTGGTAAAAAAAAAAGTTTACTCAACCAGTGACCTCTTCAAAGTCAGCATCAAAATGGAGAATGAGAAACAATATATATATATATATAACACTTCTATGAGTAAGGAGAAAATACTGACAAAAAGTGGCTACAAACTCAGCTCACATTAACACCTAAGGTTATCCCACCTTTTGGCACATCATCCTTAGCTGTTAAAGTCTTAAATTTTCCCAAATATAAAAAGGTTAGAGTCTCTTGATATAAGTGTACTATCTATCCTTTACTTATTTAGGATATCTAATTAATGATCAGAAAATCATTTTAACAATGATATGAAATGGGTCTGGTCCCAATCATTAAGGATAATTTGGACTCCATGGTACTTTGAAAAGGTATAGAAGTAAAAAAAAAAACATAGCTATTTGTTTTATTCTGTATTTTCGTCTGGGTCAATACAAATTGTTTTGAATGAAATTTTAGTCAGAGACTAAAATTTAATCAAAAAGACCAAATCCCATGTCATCATCGGATTCTTCTGCTTCCTCCTTGACTTCTTCTTTCTTGGCAGCGGCTGGGGCAGCAGCCTCAGCAGCCACAGGAGCAGCAACAGCGGTAACGAATTTTGATGGGTCCTAATAATTTAACGATTTTTGATAAATTTGAATTCACACAAGAAATTAAAAAATATATATATTTTAAGAGGAATAACAAAACATTAACTAACCTTCAAATATTCCTTGATTTTCTCTGCTTCTTTGAATTCGACATCAGTTTCCGCAGCAATAGCGAAAAGATTTTTCAAACCATTTGCTATGCTGTGAGGAGCAGAAGCAATGGTTGGGTAACTGATTTCAAGACAGACGGAAGCTAATCTAGCAACACCCTGAAATCAAATACAGTAAAAGATGAGTATTTTAAAATATATTATCAATCATTTAAACTAAAAATTGGAGATGTCAAAATAAGAGCTATTCTAGCTTTATAGAGACTATTAATTAACTTGACTAGTTAAATAATACTTAACCAATGAATAATAAAATTTATGATCTTCTAATAAATAAAAAGCAAGATGGATAAAATTGTGAAATTAATCAGACTGTTGTATCCAATGGTACTATATTTTAATTTAAAGAAAACCTGCCTTAACATGACCAAATGTTATAACTGTAAAATATATTAAGAAAATAGTAGATCAAACTGTTATGACCAGGAAATCAGATGGTTACTAGAGACTAGATTTTGGTGCTCATTTTGGTAAAAACTCAGAATGTGTATGGAACACTCAAAGTTTGCACTAATCAACTTTATTGTTTAATTTATAATACAAAGAACAAAGGAAAAAAGTATAGCCAGAAAATCATTAAAGTTTCACAGGGTCAACAGGGTTTAATTTTCAGAAAGATTAATTATTTGGATTTGAAAATTATTACTATTTCTAATTTATTTTAAAGTAAAATCTTTTTCATCTAAAATTTTTGAAACTGTTAAATTATGAAACTTCTGGAAAAATCCAGACTCGCAGAAATGCACGTACTCATACAGCTACAGTTAAATTTTACCTCCAGAAACTTGACGCGCAAATCTTCAGGTTTAATGTCCAAGATCTTGGGCTCAAATATTGTGCCTGAGTCATAAACCATTTCCACTACTAGACCATAAGAAAATGGAGAAATGTTCAACATGTTCAGGAGGGTAGCTTCTGAAGCACCAACTTTGTCACCTTCTTTTAAAATGTGTACATCATTCTAAAAAAAAATAAATAAAAATTTAAATGTTTAACAAGATATAAAAATACTAACTATAAAATATCTAATACTTTTATTAAGATAATAAAAAGAAAAGAAGTAATATGACAACCAAAGAAGGATCTTAGGTTCAGCAGAGGAACTGTTTCTAGAACAATGGTTGAGCAAGGAGTTTATTCGGTAAAGATCTAACTCAACTGCCAGGTTTTCTTCCCCAGAGTTGATTTATCAGAATAAATAATCATCTGGCAGAGCTAGATCTGAACCTAGGCCCGGGAGGTAGAAGCATAATGCCTTTCTCACCGAGCTATCCCACTCTCTAAGTTAATACATTTTCTAATTATTATATCTGCCAATTTATAATTCAGTTAAGTGATTTGTATAAGCTTTCAGTTGACAGAAAAGTACTTTCAATATTTTAGTTGTTATCAACTTTTCAATTGTTTTTTGGTAAAAGAATTCACAATTATTAAGTTTTATATAACTTACATTCTACTCTTAAACATTTATGTTATGCTTAATTATTATAACATCAATATTGAAAATAGAAAGGCTCACATGAAAATGTAAAATAGTAAAAAATTATTTTATAAAAAAAAAGATTGAATATTTATAAAAGAGGATTTGCAGTTATTGTTAGCACCAAAGATCTCAATGCTAAGTTAATTTAATAGACAGAATAATTAAGTTTGTTTGCTTTAATGACTATTTTATAACTAATATAAAAAGAATTTTAAGACAGTTAGAAATGAAATTCATATTATAGGTGACAAGTGGGTTAAAAAATTAAACCTTCCAGATAATTGAATCCCTACAGCAGGGATGACCAGCCCGCTGACAAGGGCTCACCTTTAACCGGAAATGTGAAATATATATACTAGGCGGGGTAATCAGTTAGCTAACCATATTACAAAAGAAGAAGTAAATAAACATTACATATCAATATAACAATTTTTGTATTGAAATACTAATAATTGAACTTACAATAATTTCAATTGTTCCCTTAGAAATCTTGGTAGGAATGGAGAGAGCCTGAAAAAATGAAGTTTTTTCAGGACCAAGACCGGTGTTTTGAGCAGGAATAACGACAGGGCATGGAGCGATAGCTCCAGCTCTGGCCGGTGCTCTAACTTTATTCTGCAATAATTTTTCACGCACTTCAGGAAGCTCTCCTCTGGTGAACACAAACCCTACATTTCCTTTGATATGAGGCAAAAGTCTAAAAAAAAAAACAAGAAAATTATAAAATTAACTTATGAACAATTAATCAGCATAAATTAAAAGCTTGTTATTAACCTTTCATATGGCAAAATAACTAAACAAGCGAAACAATTTTTTTATACCTTGAAATTTATTTTTCTACTTGTTCAATACTATTTAGTTTCAGTTTTTAAGAAAAAAAAAAAGTTTAACAAGTAAAAAATAAAAAAAAAAATACTGTAGGATACATACTTGTCTAAAGCTTGGTTTCTTTCAAGATGACCTCTAATAGCCTTCCTCATCATTGTATTTTTTCCCATCAAAACAACCGCTGTACCTCTTAATGACATACGGATTTGTTGCATTTGTTTTGACCCGACATTGTCAGCTCCGACAATGAAGCACTTAGGATATTCTTCAAGTAATTGCTAAACAGTAAACAAAATAATAACTAGAAGCTCTCTCTTAAATGGTAACAAACAGAAACAATATGCCTAATAAACAGATTTTTTTTTTCTAAGAAAGGTATAGGTTCACGAAACAAATTTCAACAGTGGGAGTTCTTTCTGATTCAAAATTCACTTATAGCGGAATGCTACAGGTTAGTCAGTATATGCCCAATATCCAATGGATATATCCATAGTATATGGATAATATCCAATCCAAAGGATCCTTTTTTGGAGTAATTTTTTTGAAAAATTTAAGCGAAGTTTGATTTTGAATTTCCTGCCATTGGATCATGTTTAGAAAACTCATACCTTTTATTTAAATCTTATAAAAATATCTCTTTATAAAAAGAAAAAACATATTGTTGACTTAAGCACAGAATTACTTCTATGCTACTAAGTTTTATTTTGTTTAAGTTGCTAAAGGTTTAACGTTTATAATAAACTAACTCTTTAAATATATGAGCAGAACTAAAAGTATTTGAAAAACATTACAAGAATAATAAACAAATAATTAAAATTGTAGTAAGAAATAATAAAATAAAATTATTTTAACATATAAACCTTACAAGAAAAACAAAACATTACATAAGAATATTTAATATAGTTAAAAATAGTAACTGAAGTTCCTTAAGCATTTTACACTTAAGACATTAAGAATCAGAGTGGACCAACCAACCTTCCAAGATTTTGGTAAACATTCTTTGGGAAGATTTTAGTAATAAAATTTCTTAAGACCAATTTTCAAACAGAATAATAGTTTTATTACAAAAAAAAAAAAAAAAACAAGTTTTATTCTTTATTATCACAATATGGTAGAGTCCATACTGATTCTCAATGCTTCAATAAAAAACCTGAGGAATGAATTTTTGAGACTCATTTAAATATTGTAACCCTGACCATCTTCTTATATATCAATTTTTATGGTCAACTATATATAAATAATAAAACATGTTATGTCTAGGACAGAGGTGAGAAAATAATTAGTTACAACAAAACTATAGCTAAAATTGCTACGGATACAATATTGCATAAATGAATGAAATGTGATTATTTAGAGAAAAAAAAATGGATCTATTTAAATAATTAAACACATAGACTATACAAAAAATATAATATATATATTTTATTAATTAGATAAATATTTATTAATGTACCATTAATAAATATTATATCTTAAGAAATTTTAGCGGTAGCTTTATCACAACTAATGGATGCCTAACTCTGTCGTTGGATCTTACTTTGTTTTTATAATTAAAGATTTAACTCACAATTAATTTACTGAAGTAGTTACTCTTCCAAGTAGCCTTATCTTCCTTACCCATCGTGGTGTGGTAGGGATGATTAAACGTTTAAAGACTGAAATTAAAAAATAAACATTCAGTATTTGTTACTAGATATAATGAATTAAAAATGCATGCAAATAGATGAACATATCACACCACCCCAAGAAAAATTGCGTAACTAAATTGTACATTATTTAAAAAAGTAGAGTTAAAAATCAATAATGAAATAGTCTAACAATCCAAATTCCAAAACCTAACCCCAATTGTTCATTGATCATCAAGTTTTGAATGAATCTTTAGGTTTGAAGCTATTTTTAAATGTTGGTATTTATAAGAACCCAGGAAGTGCTTTGAAGCCTCACTGAGGAAAACTATTTTGGTTTTTAAAACTACCAAAAGGATAAAAAAATAAAATAAAATAATAAAAACAAACAAAATGGATCAAATATTCACTCAAGCCTTTACTTAAAAAAAAAATGAAGTTGAAAGACTTTAGAAATTGGGGTCCTAAGGGAACTTTTTTTAAATTCCGCATAAGTATTAAAGAAATTTACAGAAAACAATACAAATTAAACCCCCATCATTATTGCAATTCTAACATAACTCAAAAATCTAACTTCTAAGTCAAATGTGTTTAACAAGATTTTTAATTTACGTTAAAATTTATTTGTGATAACTATTCAATTAAACTATAAGATAAATTCATAATGAAGAATTCTTCAGTTATATTTTTAAGCGAAATGAGTTTAAATACAGGACAAGATTCTTTTGAAATCCATATTCTCAAATGTTAGATTATGTAGTTATGTTAGTATAGCATCATTATTTTTCTAAAATACTGCAGTTTAGCAATGCGTAACAATTTTTGTTAAGGTTTATATGAGTTTCAAAAGCAAAACAAGCAATACAAATATAATACAAATTATAAATAAAATTTCAAGTTAATCACAACTAACCAAGGCAGCGTGCTTCAATGACTGTGGGTATAACCACGTGCCTCTAGTAGTTGATTGCTAGTATCGATATCACTTTTCCTTTACGATAAAATGATTAATGTAATACTTAGTTTTAAAAATATATTGTCAGAAAACATGAAAAAATATATTTATTTTGAGTATTAGAAAAAGCTAAAATTGAATATTCAATCAATGTGAATAGAAACGTTTTGGAAGATGTAGGAAGAGTGCCCCCCCAATAATTTGAAAACACGAAAACTAGAGAGTTTTATTTATTTATTTATATCTATATCTTTATTGAAATTTACAACTGTACATTTATATACATACATTCAGTAAAAGGTTTTATTTAATTTTTAAAAATATGTTATTAGACGAACTGTAGTAATAAAAAATCCTTAAATATGGTTGCTGATTTAGGAGCAGATGAGAAATTTGAATACTTGAAGCATCTTCCATTGCTAGATGATGGATGTAATAATTTGGGTCTATTCCTGATTGCCAGTTACTAAATCCCTTTATCTGTGTATTGTGCACTTGTGTATCGTCTGCATATGCTAATAAGGCAGAATCTTTCATTTATTCTGTTTTTTCCCCTATATTACCTTTCAGTAACACCTGGTTTCAATTTTATTGTATTGAATGACGAATATATGTATATATATATATATAGGAGAAACGTCAACAATTGTATAGACTAGAATAATGATACACAAAAGTAATTAGTAAAAGTAAAGAATAAACATACAACAGTGCTCAGATACAGGATTAGATTTAAAATTTGAGTGCTGCTAAGACCCAAGAATTTTCGCTGCTCCCTCTTCTTACCTCAAATGCTATTTCTTGTTCTCAGTTTAAAAAAAATCCATTATAACTACCTGGTTTACGTTTTTCACAATGAACCAAAAGTGGCCTTCCTTTGTCCTTTTTAAATTTATATTGGTTGGCCCTGAAGTTATGACACATAGCATCCACAATTCATGTAAAAAACTGAAAAAAAGAGGACTGTTATGGCCTCCCCCCTCCCCCTACGTTTTAGTTTTTTCACATCCTAACAATTCCAAACCGAGTCCTAAAATCAAAATTCATTTTCCTACAAACCTCTTTTTTGATTCCTCATTGAATGTAGTATAGGTTTTGTATGCTAATAGGGCTGCTAACTCAGAATTTCAGGTTCGCCACCTCGTTATCACAACAAAAATACTTAACAACACCTTTCCATCTAACATGACACCTTAACTCATGGACTATTAAGTTAGCCCTATAACTCCAGTTCCTCTTGACCTCAAACTGCTCCATCCCTTTTTTAGTACAGGTCCCTTTCTGATATCCCTATTCTCTCTCAAAATGTACAAAATTCCCTTCAATCCACTATTCCTATTTTACATCTTGGCCTGAAAATCCATAATAAACTTTTCAAGTTTGTATATTTTCTTTTCCTTCTATATATTATCTTTATTTTATCCATTATCATTTTTTGTATTGTATATTATCTATCAGTGTGTCATTCTTTTTTTAGATTCCTTAAATATGTATTTATGTATTCTAACATTTCATATCTACTTATCTTTCCTATTATTATCATATTCGAAAACCTAACTTGACATAACCACACAAGATTTGAGTGAGGGATGAGACACTAACACCTAACTCCCAATCTGATCTTGAACTTAATTTGGGGATGTAGGGTGTAAAAATCCAGTATGATTCAAAACTATCTTCAAACTAGCAGTATGATTTTCAGTTCCAAATCCTGAGCCTCACATGGGTCCGCCAATTTGATTGTCCGCCAACATGATAATGTTAAGGGCCATCTATAGCCAAGGGAGTTGATGCATTGCCTTTAACAACCTTGGAACTGCTGTGTCACCTGTTCAAATCCTGGTTTAAGGGTTTTATTTTTTTCCTTTTATTTCGTGGCGGTCCCACATTATGAAAACTTGATCATCCCGCCATGGTTTGAATAGGGTGATAACCTATGGATTGACTACCCAATACTACTAAATAATAAGAGCTAAACTTAATACCTTTTTTTTTTATAAGAAAAGGCATTAAGTTTAACTCTTATTATATACAATATTAATTATGAACATTTGGTGGGGGGAAAAGTGGTATAAGTAAAAAAAATGTCAGATTTACAAAATCCTATTCTTTGGTGATTTTTTGTTTTGTAAACATTCTGGGGTTGGGATCCTAGTTTTTCCTACCCCCCCCCCCTCAACTGATAAGCCATTTTGCTGTCCCAGTTTAATAGTGTAAAATCTAAAAAACAAAAAAATGGTTATTTTGAGGTATATGTAAGTAACCTTAGCAATATCCATACAGTAAACACAGAATCACAGTAAAACATGTCAAAAAATCTAAGTAAAAAGAATGTTTCAAGATATCACAGTTACAGTTAGATCTTATCCTTATTGCTAAGATTAAAGACGTATCTCAGAATAACCATTTTTAGAGATGTTACTCTGTTATACTCGGACCACAATATTACATTATTTTCATAATAAGGGACCTTCCTGCAAATCACTCTTTGCATACTATAAAATTAATTTATCACTAACACACTAATCTTGCCTCCCCCTTCAGGGATAAAATTTGGCTATTGAAAATATAAGTATACTAACCCCTACCACTAAATCATGTCTCTCAACTTTAAACCCATTTTCCTCACTATTTTTAAAGAGCTTTTCAGCTCACAATAAAGTGCTCTCAGTGTAAAGCACAGAACAGGTCTCTGATGTTGTAAATTGTTGGAAACGGGTTAAATTTATTATAAGCTGTAGAACGTGCTGGTTCTTTCACAAAAACATTTTTTTTTTTCACAGTAGATTAAAGGAAATGTTCAGAGAAAGTGGTAAAAGTAGTAAAATTCAGAATTTCAAAATGTTCTAGAGGTTATAAAACACTCTATTTCGTTTATTTTCTGATTATAACTCATTTCACCACTCTTCTAAGTATTTAAACCTAGTTACACAAATCAAGCGCTCTGGCAACTCTGACGTTCTGTTCCATACGTTGATATTAGTTTCAGTGATGAGTTGTCCAATATTTTTTTTTTTACTGAAGAGAGAATTTCTTTAAAGAAAATGAATTAGCAGTTTGTAAAGTTGTTCTTGTTCAAGTAGTTTAAGTCAAGTAGTCCAAGTTAGCCTGCAGTTTAGCTACAGCCCAAGACATTAAAAAGTTTGGCAGGGTAAATACATAATAAAAATGTATTAAATTTGTTTTCTTTAGCAAAATATATTATGCACTCACTATTTTTCTTTGAGATCTACCTTAAAATATTAATATAATAATGTATTATATACTGATCAAAAGGAAGGACAAAAAAATTTCATCAAGATGAATATATTTTTATTGTAATTTTGTTCATTATATATAAAAGTTTTATAACAAATATACATATAAATACAATATATAACTACAGAAATTTTTTTTAGTAAAGTTTATCTAAAACTGGCATTTTCCTCACATCATCAAATTATGCTAAAAATTTGTACTCGAGTCAAACTCCATTCATCTTACTTGTGCGTGAATATACATATTGCATATTGGTTACTCTTAAAAGGCAGAACCAAAACACAATTTTTACTAAGTAGTATAAACTTTTAAAAAGTTCATAAAGATTAATTATAAACAACATTAAATGAGTAGTTATTATTATTTGTCATTATGAAAAAATTAAGTAATATATTTTAACATGCTCTAACCATGATTTAAAATCAATGATAACAATATTATTGCACTAAATGCTTTCAGTAAAACATTTTTTTTTTTTTTTTTAATAAGAAGAAATATCTAAGTAATAAAAATACTAAAAATAATTTTTAAAAAATTAAATAAACAATAATTAAAACATTATAAATACATAATATACATAAGAAAACATAACACGACTCACTACTAGTTCATATTAACTAAAGAGCCTTATTTCACCAAGAGCCATCTTTGGTCCTTTGAGGTAGAAAAAAAAAATATTGAGATAAAATGAAAAACCGAAATATAATTATTTACATACAGTAAAGTCTCGCTAATGCAACCTACTCATTACTCATTAAGCCCATACCTGTGGTAATCAGAACAATTTTTTAGGACCACTATTCTTTACATTATAAAATATAAATGATATTTTTCTTTCTGACAACAATTGATTTTTTCTCTTTTACATTAATAGATCAATAATAACCAAACTCCATTTCTAAAGGTTCCTCTATTTTTTTGTATTAACATTGTATATTAAAGGTTAAGCTTTTATATGCAAAAACATTTTAAGAAGCATTTATCTATTGTTTTTGTAAACAACCATCCTTGTTTTAGAAAACCTTCAGTTTGTTATTTAAATTAATTTCTCTTAGGACCCAGAATTTTATCACTGGTCGTTTCAACTCCAACATATAGAAATTAAACTAGAATCATTCATTTAATACTATTTGTTTGTTTTGGTACAAATTTTACTTCTTTTTTTTTAAATATGAATTTATAATATTCATTTAATGTATTTGTATTACCGAGACTTATCTGTATTCTGTCTTACATTCATTCTGGACTTTCAATAAATAGATAATTGATATTTACTAATTATTTTCACTATTAGACAATACTATATCTCCAAGTAATTTTCTATAGAATTGTTAACAGATTTTTCTTTGAACACATTCAAAAGTTTTGCTAAAATGAGTTTTAAAATAAATAAGTTGGCAGGTTTTATATATTCACTATGTTGTCGTTACTTTGATTAGTAGCTTTAAGTTTTTCCTGCATCTGAGCTAGCATATCTTGCATTCTTCGAATCTGCAAAAAAAAAAATATATATATGTATATGTATTAATAATAATAAATACATAAATAAATAATGATAATGATATTAAGAAATAACAATATTATTATGAAGTTTAGTTTAGTTACACAAAAGTAACATGATAGGAATTAACACTAATAGTGTATCAAGGATAAAATTATACTTTAAACCAAGATATTTTAAATTAAGTTTTTTTAAAAATTAAATTAAACAATACTATATGAAATTAATCATCGAAGAAAGTACAATAGACTATCTATTACTGACATAGAAATAAAATAAATTTTAGTAAATTGTTAAAAAGGGGTCAAATTGCCATTTATTAAATAAATCTTGGAATAAAATTAAATATTGATGATATATTTTATTGTAAGTAGATTGAACCAAATGAGTGATGTCTACAGTTACTTGATGATTAGAAGGCATCGTAAAGGATATACTTTTAGTATTATTAATTATCATGATTTCTATTCATATTTCTAATGTTATTTAAAAAAAATATGTTTTAATATTATTCTATATTTCACATTAGGGCAAGATATATAATTACACCTATTTTTTTGGAACTTTTATTAAAATTAAAGTTAAATATTTTGAAATTAGTAGTTTTGCATTCAGTTTTTATGTTATAAATAAAAGTTATTTTTCAAGTGTATATATTTTTTTAAATTTCATTATTCTTGATAATATAATAACATTCAAATTTATATTTAATTAGGTGGATAGAACGATATATACATCAGATATGTCAGATCATATGTCAGTCCTAAAATCATGTTCCAGAGTTTATAAAATGCATCCCTAAAGCCTCCTCCCATGGTCTTTAATACAGTGCAAAAGTCTATTATTTTCAGGGGAAATATGATTAAAATGATAGGGGGATGATATTTGATAAAGATTGACAGATATGGGATTTCTTTTTTATGTCTGCGATCAAGTTTAAAGATATATCTTCAGTAGAAAGAAAAATTAAGTAAATCATTTATTTTCAAAGAGAATTAAATATTAAAGTTACCCCATATTTCTTTTATCCATCAAGCTCTAGCCAATTTGAATAAATTTTTTGAGGTTAAAAACTTCCAAAAGTTGAATATATTTTATTCTATATTTTCTTTTTTGTTTTACAGTGTTTCGAGACTACTGTCTCTCCCATATTCATGTAACAAGGTATGTATTCATGTATCAAGATACACACTACACCATCATTATAGACAAAACATAAATATCAGAGGAAATAGGTGAGTTTAGAATAGTCAAATCATAATAAAACATTAAAAAATCGAAGTTTAATTTGAATTACAAATTAATAAAGTGGGAAATATAAATAGGATGGCAACCAAAATAACACACAGGACATAAGATTAGGTCCAAAGCGGTAGTATACAATATAGAGCAATGCTGGTGCTACAGAGAGAGGAGCATGCACCAATAATGAATTAAAACAGTGTAAAACAATTTTTTTCAGCCATGTAGAGGATGACATAATTTCCTTAGTGAAATTAAAAGTTTGACAAAAATGAGGTAAGTATAATTATATGGATTAAAAATACACATGGATGAGAATTGTTAAAATGAATTATTATTTGTAGGTTAATGAATATGGGACAGTAATCCCGAAACGTTGTAAAACTAATAAGAAAATATAGAATAAAATATATTCAATTTTTGGAAGTTTTAACCTCAAAAATATTTATTGAAATTGACTTACCGACTTCCTAAAAAGAAAATACAGAAGCTCTTGTCATTTGTCTGAGATTATAAGAAAAATTGTAAGGGTATGAATTTAAGCCAGTTAAAAGAAATGTTAGAAAAACTAATATAAAACTAGTAGTGACATGTTTCCTGAGAAAAGCAAAATTTAGAAATAAAAGTCAGCTTATTTTATTAACAAAATTATATTGTTAAAAGTAAAATAAATCAAAGAAGATTAGGAGTAGATACCCAAGATAAAGTGGTTATTTGTAAGATTTATCAGATCCACAGAACTATTACTGTTAGACAAAAATATTATGAGTCTTATCAATATAACAGACCAATTTATTATTATTATTATTATTTATTATATATTTTTTTTAAAGATAAAATTAGTAAAATATATATTTGATGAAAATATTCAACCAGTTAGATATTTTAAATTCTATTGCATATTATTGTAATACATACAATGTATATTACTCTCATGCAAATAATTTTAATCTAAGAATTGAAGAGATGTTAATAATAGAAACAGGCACTAAATTGAAGAGGAAAAACAAGGATTTTAGGAAAGATGTGTTTTTAGAACATTAAGGGAAATAAGCAAGCAAATTAATAACTAAAGTTTAATTAGAAAGGAGTTTTTAGAAAAAAAAAATGCTTTATCAAAAATAAGCTATAAAAAAGGATATATTTCTTGTCCTAAATCTGAGGTTTAGATTTTAAAAAAAAAAATTGTTAAATGGGTTATATTTCTTCTTTTTTTTTACATGTACTTAACCCATCAATATGGGAAAAGTCAAATTACATTATAAAAAATGTTATTTTAACGTTGTAGTATATATATGGAATATATAGGTGAAATAATGTTCAAGAATCTCATATAAATGAAAGAACTGTAATCATGAAATATTCTAAATTCCAGTGTATGACAGAAATACTCGTTTTGAGGTCCCCTGACCCCAAATAACCAATTTTTACAAAATGGTGTGTGGGTTTTCAACCTAGCTCAAAAACAAAAAGTTGTATTAAACTGAAATTACATATTTAGGACAGGTGTATTTCGGAAATGTGATAAAAAATTTGTTAACCAAACTGCCACTTTAAGGAATAGATTCATCACATTTTTTTTTTTTTATTTATTTTATCAAAACAGGCTTAAAAGATACTGATTAAACATAGTATATCATTATAAAATTAGGCGGCTCGTAATATCAGATAGGTTTTATCCTCATTGATATAGTTTAACAGGGCTTTAAAAGCGAATTTTTAAAAAAAATCTTGCTCTAAAGCACCTTTAATTTGGTATATTTGAAATTACTAACCATTTCACATTATAATTAGTGAGGAAAATGGATAAATATAAACTATTAATAAAAATTGGTTAAATTTTTTTTTTTGAAAACTTATTTCCGGAGATAAGAGTAGTGATATAGACTATATTAGATTATATGTGTCATCGGAAAGCCAAAGATTTCAGAAAAAATAATATTTATTAAAGAAATTCATAGAATGTAATAAAGAATGATGGAAAAGGCCTAAATAAAAGGTTTGTTTTAACAAGAGTTTTAAATGGCTGGCACATGAGGGTTTCCTTTTAGGCAGATGACGTTTTCTTGTCACCATAGTTAGTAAATATCTTTTAATTGTACTTAATCTAGAAATGAGCCTTTCGGCTGATGTTATTAGTATTTTCAGTATTGATTCTATAACAATTAAACATAAAATGAATGGTTAATGGTTAAGAAAAAATCGTTATGTTTTGTAAAATGCCACATATTTGTTTTTCAGCCATTGTTTTTGTTCTGAAGCAAGCCAGGATCAATTTCAAATCAAAGTAGGCCAGCAAATGAAAGTTGTGTGATGATCACACCACATCAGATTTTTATTTTTGTTTTACGTAATTTGCCCCTAAATCTAACATCAAAAGATAGATTTTACGGAAAACTAAAGTCCTAAAGATATTTTTTTTTATAATTATTTTTTAAAATTATAAACAAAGGAGAATTGAACAAGGTGAATTATTTATTTTAAATATAACATCAATAAATATACAACAAATATGTTTTTTGTCAGATGTGCCACTACTGACCAAAGCAGAGATATGAATAAATTATAAACAAAATAATTCTAGAATAAATATGGAGTTATAAACCCCAAAACATTCAAAATAGATATGATCTTTTATTTAGAAAACTAATCAATAATATTATTAAGATAAGATTTTAATTTTTTTTTTTAATAGAAAAAACTAAGACAATTAAACAACTATTGTTAAGGTAAAGGTGCAATGTAAAATCAATTTGAGTTTCAATATTACTGCAATAAAAATATGTAACTAAAAAGCTAGTGGATAATTTAGAAATTATATTACATTCTATTTACTTCTTTAGCTTGTAACTAATAAATAAAATCACTGAATGGAATATTAGGGTGAATTCAATATATTCTACTTGCAATATAAAGAGAAGTGATGAGAAAACAAGCATATAAAATAAAATAGTAGCAATTTTGCATTACATAAAGGAGTAGGTAAAATTAAGGTGTTATAACAATTGTTTTATTTAATTTGTTAAACATATTTGTATTCTGGGTGAGCTCTTCATTACAACACTAAGGTCTATATTGTATCGCTGAATATGTGCGGTGTGTCCCAGTATACAGTTCACTCTCTCCCCTCTCCCCCTCTT
>NW_027112074.1:2201406-2220200 GCF_000696795.3 Halyomorpha halys | reverse complement strand
CCGACCTCTATTGTTTTTGGAATTTTGATTTGTTTTTCACTGAGCCATAACAGTGTCTTTTGTGAGTATTATTGATTTTCTAATCTTCTCCAGTGAACATAACTCTAAAATTTAAAATGGAATGGGATTTTTTTTTTTTTTAAAGGATTTTAATAGTAAATTAAATTTGAAGAGGAATTCATGTCGATCACTTTTTTGGTCCAATGAGGCCTGAAGAAGTAAATTTCCAAAAACCGTTCTCAATTCTTAGCTATTTATAGAGATTATGGAAAAAAAAATTAAAAAACCCTAAAGAACAAAATTGTTTTAGAATTGTATTTTACGTAAGAATCCATAACCATTATTGAGTCTTCTCTGAGTCATTTCTTTGGAAATTCCAGAGTCAGATTCACTGGATAAGGTTAAAAAATAAATAATCTTCAAAAGAAAGACCACATGCTATTGTTATGACTCAGCAAAAATCAAATAAAAATTCCAAAAGTTTAAGAGATATTAAATTCCACATTTGTACTGGAGCACCCTGTTTATTGCTTTTTATATTTGAGGAAAAACAAAAATAAAAAAAACAAAATAATATATACAATAACCTGTACCACAACTACCCATGAAAGGTCTTTGGTCCAGAGCTTTATAAGGAAGGACTGTTTCTAAACCAACTGTTATACCCGGAGGTGATTTTCTCATAATCACAATCAACATCCTGGTTTTCCCTCAATTAAGGATACTCTTCTTTATACAGGATGGGTGTGCCCCAGGATGGTCTCTCTCATAGAGTCAAGATAACAACCATCCTCCCCCCTAAGGATCAAATATCAGTTCTCATGGAATAAAGCGTAACATAAAAGTTTTTTGGGTAGTAGTATCTGTAGTAAGATCCCACACACTATATAGGTTTAAGGACTGTCAAGTTTAAAAAAACTCATTTCATTTCTTTTTTACATCATAGGATTTAATCTCTCTTCTAACTTGGCTATCTGATCAATTGCAGAAAGGCTGTGGATTGTATAGAGCAATCTTAAGATTAGTGATTTTCACATCCTCTTCTACCAGTTATATCTATTTTCTACTGAAGGTATAAAATGATCCAAACAATAAAAAACAAAAACAAAAGAACATCAAAAGCAATAAGCTATCACTAGATATATAATAGAAACTACAATGCCATCGCTATCCCAATGCACTTATATTACCCTCATACATTAAACATAAGCAGATGATTAGAAAGGTAATTATCAGAAATTTAAGTTTCAAAATTAGAAAGCGAAATAGCCAATGTTAAAATTAAGTGAGTTATCACTATTTAGCTGTAAAATATAGGCTGTAAATATGTGTTGATTGTTCTTTTCTTTTTCATAGAAAAGTTAATTAAAGCATAGCGTAAACTAAAACAAAGAATTAGTTAACAGAGAGTTTATTGAAGATGAGGCAGTGCTGTCAAATAGAATAAGCTTACGATGCAATAGCCACATTATTAGAGCCAATTGTATAAACACTTATTAACTACCTCAAAGGCCAGAGACCGGATTTTTATAGCATTTATTTAGTTTATCAGTTTTCTTCAAGAAGTCCAAATATATTTTCTAATTTGTTCATTTAACTTTGATTAAAAATATTTATGTTATAAATAGATGATTGATCGTATGTGAATTAGAAGGAGCTGTGGGTTGCTGTCCAGAAAAACAAATAAGAAATAATTTCAACTATTTAATAACAGACCCTCACTGTATGTCTTCATCGGGGCTAAAATAAAAAGATACAACTGAGTAAATCTAATGTAAGAATATAAAAGTAACATATAAATAAAACAGGTAAAAAGGTGGAAATACAAAAAGACAATCATATAAACAAACATAAAAAAATAAATATAATTAGTAAGAAAGTTAAAGATGAATGTCAAATAAATTTATGAATACATTTTCTAGTACTCAGCTTTAACTTCCTTATTTATTTATTTATTTATTTTTTTTTTATGTTAGTTTGTTTAAATGGATGTCTTTTTATAATTCCACCTTTCTATCTGTTTTATTTACATGTCACTTTTATATTCTTTCATTAGCTTTACTTTTCTATAATAAAGATCTGTACTAGAGGTCAAAATGTCTATAAATAAATAGTTGAAACTATTTCATAATTCTTTTTCTTGACTGCAAACCATCTCCTAAAAATATTTATATTTTTTCTATTGGATAAAAATTCATTTTTAGCTTGCTAAGCTCATTTAAGAAACAGAAGATCAAACCTCTAGTCCCAAAGCCAGAGAGCAAAATGTTTAGCTAGTAATATTTAGAATATGAAGTATCTAAAACTTTTTGACAATCTTTATAATATTTGAATCTCACGAGGATTAATTAAGAAAAATTGCAGTCCAAAATGTTTTTCGAGAACTTCCTACAGTTATCCATTGCTATGCCTCATATCAAAGAGTTTTCCATAAAAGAACTTCATTTTTCTATTATAAAGCAGAGAATTAAGCTTAAAACTGTCTGATCAATACAGTATTAATACAGTGGGTCCCTCTGCAATGGACTGGAAAGGGGGTCTTATCTTTCACTATTTTTCAAAGGGTGGTAAAGTTATAAAATTGTAATTTAAGTTATAAAATTTGTAATTTCAGAAAGATATTACACTTTTCAATACAAAGTGGTATTCCACTTTTCAAACTTAGTTCATATTATTAGATAATCTTTCATATAAACTCTGTCCATTTTCCGCAAAAATGGCCTTACTATCACATATAAGAAGATTATGATAACAATTTCAACAGATAAATAAGGTAGATAAATTGAAATGTGTTGAGAGATATCCAAATTAATTGAGAATAAAAAAAAAATTTAATATGAAAAAGAATAGAGTTCATCCAAAAAGTTTTTTATTTGTGTTAATAAAGCATATGAACTTATTTATTTTCAAGGAAAAAAACCCTTAATTCTTCTTATTTCCTTTATTTCAATTTTTTTTTTACAACATTTTAGAAAACTTTCCCTTATCCAGTCCATTTAAAAATAATTACATTAGAAGCAGTTAAATCTTATCAACCTTTATATGTGAGGTTAGAATTACATTATTAATAATTATCAGCTTATCCTGTATTGATAATAATCATTATGTAAATTAAGAAAAGCATTTTTATACATTTACCTTACTCATTTGATATTTTATATTCTCCTTTTAAGGGACTTGTCCTGATTATAAAATTTTATATATCATTAGTCCTCAAAATGAATAATTAAAATCTAACAGTACTTGTAAAGGTTAGTAAAATTTAACTACTTCTAATGTAATGCTTTGTTGATGGACTGGATGAGGGCGAAACGTATTCCAAAAAGAAATAATGTATTAAATTAAAAAAATAAGCAATATTAAGGTTTTCTTACTTTGGAAATAAATAAGTAACAAAAATGTATACCCTAAGCCACAGATTAAAGGCATATGAAGTTTGAAAAGTTATATTGAGATATTTCTTTATGAAATTACAACATCTTACAACTATTGCTAACACACTTATTATATATTATGAATTTAATATTATTCAGTTTTTGAATTTTTTTCTTTTACATTCCTGTTATTTTTTGGAAAACTAAAACTTTTCATTTTTTTCCTCTAATGCATAATAAATAAAAGCATATAAGTTAACTTTTTTTTCTGTAATCAATAATTGTTTATTTAATTTAACAATCACTTAATATTTATTATAATTTTGTAAAATAAATATTTTTTACTATTCTTAGGACTTTCTAATCATATCATTAGATTTTTTTTTTAGGGTATAAAAATCCTGTCTCTGCTTATGACATTGATTCACATCTGTACGATTAATTTTTACTATAATTGTTTCTTCAAAAATTAATTTATTCAATAGATTTGATCTTATTATAGGTAATAAAATAATCAAAATAAATCCAAAGTAAACTTTATTCTCCTGAACACTAAGAAAAGTTTGAGATACCTCATTTTTTTTCTGTAGTCTTCATGTGCATACAAATGTGAATTTTTTTGTCAAAGTTCAAACTAAAATTTATTTTTGAACAAAAAAAAAAAAATAGCTCACCCTTACAGCCAGAGATTAGGGAAGGGGGCGGTGGAGGCATCAACACAAAATTAAAACACAACCATTATACTCTCATTTTGAGGCTTCATCAAGTTTTATTCTTTTCAAAGCGAGAAATGAAAGTTATCAGTTATCACAGTCCCCCCTTGTGCAGAGTAAATAATTATCTCCCCATGTCTATATTAAAGTTTCTGGGAATCCAATATTTCTACAGTACAATGCAATAAGATAATTTACCTCTTCATCTTTCTGTAACAGTAATCTGTCTGTTTCGGTGAAATTTCCATCAGATGGCGGGATGACGGAATCACGTTTCAGTTTGCTAAAACACAAGCATATAAAGTAAATTAAGTTTCATGCTCAGAAATATGTCCTGAAATTCAGGTTTCATTATAAATATTTTTCAAAGCTAGCATATGTCAAATTATATTAAAATATATACTATAAGTGCTTGCATTTTTAATGTAAAGAACACAATTAGCTTATTATATTTTAATCTTAAATAGTTTTTATTTTCTACTTATATTTACTTACTGGATTTTCATATGTGTACCACTATATTCTCATTAATTAATTTCGGATTTACATAATCCAATTTTTTTCATTATTTTTGTTTTGTTTATATAAAGTCAGGGTCAGGGGTCTCATTATTTGATCCCCCTTTTAGCTGGGTACACTGAAAGGCCAAGAATACTACTTGCTACAACTGCAAAGCATGCAAGGCAGAATTTGCTCCCCCTACCACCACGGCATATTCGAAGACAAGCTGCCCAGCCTCTGAGGAAGAAGCAACCTTTTTTTGAGAGATTTCACGGACACCAGGTGAAACCCAGAGTATTCACCATTTTTGCCTACTACCAACCTACCAGGATGAGCAAAGCAGCAAAGACGTCACCCAGATAAGCCATCATAATTTCTTAACAAATGAGACCACCCCTAATTGCTATTCATACATAATGTAATTAACTATATCTACCTCTCACCTCACTCACCAATAGATTCCTCCTTCAGGGAATAATAATTGAATTGAGAAAAATATAGGCATGTTCACTAATAAGCAGCCAAATGTCTCATAGTTTAACCCCTTGTTCTACACTAATTTTGAATGATGTTTAGAAAGAAGGCATCTGTTATTTTCTTATCTTCTAGTTATTCAGTATTTCCTATAATTCATTAGAGTTATTATCTTGTTTTTGTTCTGAGCCCTGATGTAGGCCTGGCACTTTGGCCGAAACGTTGGCACTAATAAAATAAGTTTCACTTATTTATGTTCTTCACTGACCTCACCTCTGACCATCTTCTTATATAATATCCGCAGTCAATAACTTGGTCATCATTAAGAATTAATTAATATCTAAAAGGCAGAGTGGTACGTATATTGAATGATTTAAGTCCTCTGGGATAACAATATAAACAATAAGGTGGATAAGAGAATAACAATCGTTATAAAAGAGTTGTGGGTATCCTAAAGTAAACCTCTTCCTTCTGGTACCACAATCTCACTCAGAGATGAAGAAATAGGCTAGTATTGACTCAGAGGATAGGGTTGGTTTCCTCCCATGGAGGAATGAAGCCGATAATGGATGATGCCCCTGAAGGGGGGCACTTAAAGAAAATATTTCCCAATACACAATCCTGGCTACAGAAAAAAAATGGATCCTTCCAGACTATTGGGTTTCACAATTTCTCATATGTCATGTGGGTTTTCTAGCCAAGCTACATAGCCTTGGTCAGAATATAGATCTGCAATGTGTCATACATGGTGTTCCTAAAACTCTTGAGCTTGTGGTCATAACTTGCACTACAATTGAGAGGTTAGTGGGGACGAAGAGAACCATAGAAATTTACATCCTCACTACATTTACACCACACTGGAGGAGTTTCCTAGGTTTGTGAATGAGTTCTCACTATGGTTCCAAAACATGTACTATATCAAAGGCAGAAGTCTTAAAACTTCAAATGATTGAAAGAAAGATTCTACTAAGAATCTTCCACACTTTAATAACAGAGTAATATATAATTCAATAAATGCTCTTAACTATTATGATTTCTTATCCTAAAGAAAGATATGTAAATACCATTCATAACAGTAATAGTTAAGTATAATTATTATTAGTATTAATTTATTCTTCATTAAACTTCGAATGTTTAGTCTTTCTACTGTTAATTTTAATTCACATATGCCTTAGATATTGATTGATCTGAATAAATTGTATTGTGTTCTATTTTCAAACTATTTAAAATAATCTGAATAGTATTAAATCCATTATTCCAATATTACCTCCTTTCTCGTTGTGCTTGATGTGACAATTGAGAAATGCATTGTGCCCTGAAATTTTCATAGTGAACATCCTCAGTAACATCCTTTAGATCTTGCATATGTGTTGTTATCAACATATTCCTTAGTTTGTTGAAATCACTATGCTTAGGATTTTCAACTGGAAAAACAAAGAGACAATAATAATAAGAATTGGAGGGAAAAAAAAGAAATAGATTTTAAACTAATTATTTTCTAGTTTACCTTCAACAACACCCCATGGGTACTGTCTTCCACGTACTCTTGTACCACCAACTTCGATTACTGTGTTACTCCCGATCACTGAAAATGGTACGGCTGCTTTGAGCTCTCGGTCTTGTTGCTGAAATTCTTCATCTTCATCACTATCACATTCAGGAAACTGGTATATCTACAACAAACAGATATATAAAAAATATTAATATGACATTTTAAAATACAAGATCTTTCAAAAAGTATGAAATGTTTCCCCAGTCCGGTAAGAAGTAGGATAACTACTACCCCATAGGTCAGAAATGGCCTGGTAAGAGGAACAATGCTCTCTCCTTTTTACAGCATAGTCTTCATTTCTTTTGATGATATAGTCCTTAAGAATATCCTATAAAAGTCTTGATGCATGTTATGATCAAATTGCAGGCTTATATATAACCTTCCTGGTATAGAAATATTAAGTAGCTTAAAAAAAAACTATAAGAGATTTGAATTATTACCTGGATCTGATGTTCTTCGATATCAGCGAGTATTCTCTGCTTTAACTTCCAAACTTCAGGGCCAGTGAGAGTATCCGCTTTAGCTATCACAGGAACAATGTTTACCTTCTGGTGCAATCTTTTCATCGTTTCAATGTCAATCTGCCGCAATCTATCAACATAAAAATTAATCATATTAGATGTTGCTTGATCTTGGATATAATTTAGTCCTGTGGAGCCAAGTTGAGCACGAAATTAAATTATTAATGTTAGGATAAAACTTATTGCAGAGCTTTATAGTACTAATAGTCCTGCAAGAATAGGATATAGCTGAAATATTTTGTTCATTAATTAATGGTAATTCATTAGGAGACTATAGTATTGGACAATTATTTTACTCTGCTTAATTTTTTGTAATAAATAAGAAATTTATTTCTTTTGATAACTTATAAGTGTATTTTGAAAATAGGGATGAAATACTGAAACTTTGGTACATTAGAAAGCAATGTAGTATATGAATATGGAGATCTCTTTTGCTTACCTACCTGATATTACTTTGGTCTACTTACTAAATTAGTAAAGAAGCTTATTTATAGTATAATAAATATTGATATTTTATAATTTTGTTTTTAAATTACTAGATTTCCTTATAGTGTAATAGTATTTATTTACCTATATATTTAATAATAATACTTGAGAGATGAAAAGATAATTCATTATTTACCCATGACCGTATGGAGGGATGAAATACAAACAGCAATGGACCCTGTTATCTTGAATATTCTTGCGATTGAGTCCACTCTCATCAGTAAAATATTGTCTAAACTGGTCATCAATATAGTTTACACACACTTTCCAACTTTCTTCTGAATTAAGCGCATCACCAAAACCTAATGAATGAGTAAATTATATTTAAAATGATTTTATTTTTGTAAAAACTGGATGTTGCTTATATATACAAATAAATTTACCTGGAGTATCAACAACAGTCAGGCGAAGTTTAACACCTCTCTCCTCAATATCCATAGTCTTCTTTTCGATTTTAGTTGTCTGTTCAAGCTTATCTGTAAATAAAAAACATAAAAAGATAGTGTGACAAAGAATATAAAACTTTTATCATTAAAAAATTTATGATTGATTTTTAAAAATAAGCAAATAATAATATAAGGATATAATTTTAAAATTTATTTACTGCTGCTCTTTCCACTAAAACTAAGGAATTTAATTCTAAAAAGTTTGATTTATAATTCTTATGAAGAAATGATTTAAAATTAATAGGGGGTTTTGTTTTCAGATCGCTTTAAGTCAGAAAGTACTATAACAAAATAGAATTTATTGAGAAAAATGTCATTTAAGGGGGTGTTATTTTTGATAATTTCACAATTTTGTCCATTTCACTTCCAAGGCTGTATGAAGCTAAATTAAATTTGGTGACATAATGAAGGATGATTGAAATGGCTTGATTATGGAATATTCCCTGGGTCAATGTTGTTTTATTTCTGTATGGATAGGATCCTGGGTACTGTATGTAAATATTGCCAAGTTATATTTCTCATTAAAACATGTAATCAATGCACTTGAAAAATAATAATTTACTCTTTTGTTTATTAAATGTTGTCAGCAATAAAATATGGTTGAACCTGTGTAAAATGAAATTCTCCAGTGTTAATAAATGAGAATTACAGCTTTCAAGGAATAGATCAGAGCTTTATATAAAACAAAATTAAATGCTACTTTGTCCAAAAATAAGCAAATTCATTAGGTATACCCCTAAAAGGTCCATCATCTTTCAGATGAGATGCGACTAAATGAATATTTGGAACCTGTGATTGATACTGCATATTATGTAACCAATGTTTACCTTGCACATCTGGTATGATGCGGTCCTTGTACAGATCACTGAGGAATAGGGAGTTGACCAGAGTCGACTTGCCAAGACCAGACTCTCCGACGACCATGAGGGTGAAGTCGAATCCTCTCTTGACGGACTTTCGGTGGATCTGTTCCGGAAGAGTCGCAAATCCGATGTAGTCCCTGTCTCCCTGGGACACAACACACACACCTCACGGGGGATAGATCTCAAGGCAATGGACACTCTGATCGCATTACTCTAAATCATACTAAATTATAAGAAATTCTATACTAAATTAGAACTAATAACTTTCAATACTTATACAAAATAATCCAGGCACTTGAATTTCTTATTATGAATAGCTAAAAAGGAACTACAGAGAAATAAATTTATGTATTAAAAAAAATTAAAACTGAGATATCTTCAAAGAAATATCTTTAATTAATGAACTATTAATTAAATTTACTATAATTAGAGAAATTCAATATCCAATTTTTTTGTTTGAATAAATAATCACAACAATTGTAGGGCTAGCAAAAATGAGATTGCTCCTTAAGGAATTTTAAACTTAAAATGAACTATTTTGTTTGAAAAAAAAAACAGGTCTTTAGTTTTATAGGAGAAATCATAGCTCTAATCATTAGTTCTCATGTTAATCAAGAAATGGAACTACCTATCTGATAATTAATTATAGTAATGCAAGTTTTATTATTATTATTTTTTTTAAATAAATTGTTTTCTTTGAAGTAAATGGAACTTTCATTTTGAATTAAAAAAAGAAAAAAAAGAAATAGGTTTAACAATGGAATTTATACATCATCATTTAACACTTTATCTTTTTTGCTGAAAATGCTGTCTTACCATTTAGCATCAGTTGTGGAAATTGATCAAAAAAGATTTCATTGACAAAAGTTGGAAATTTTAATTTTTTGACGCATTTTACAGCTTTCCAAAAATTTGAAAATTAGAATGTAAAAAGGAACTCTTATTATTTACGAAAATATAGAGTGCAAATGGGTTTATATCATTTATTAATTATTATTAGCTATTTCATTTATTAAATCTAATTAACTATATTTTTCAATTATTTAACCATTTACTGTCTCTGAGACATAAGGAATTGTTTTTGAAATCTTTTAATAATTTCCTAAAGATGAATTTTAGTTTTTCGAGCTATGTTTTTCTCATTCGTTAAATTCATTTGCCTTTTTCTTTTTTAAAATAAACAACAAACGAACGATTCATAAACATTTCTCTGGCAGCTGTTCAAACATCGATATCTAAAAATAGGCAGAAGTGAGGACAGATCAAAAAGTAGTCAGAGGACTCCAAAGATATATCGATAAAATTCCTCGAGTCGTGGTTCTGAATGAAAGAGCAAAAACCCGGTCAGAGACGCTGAGGCATCCGAGGATCTTTCTCCTCAACAGAGGACAACGACCGTCGGTAGAACTCCCACTATTCGGCTCCTGTCCGGAATCCTTAAAGTGATAGTACCACCAACTATCGAGCAAATCTTGGTTACTGTCAAGACAGTAAATGGATTACACGATCATTGTGACCTGAATCGTTCAAGCCCATGTTTCACGGTGAAAGTGATCGTGACAGCTGTGGCTGACTACCATCGTAGTGTAAATTAGGACACATGTAAACTGTCGCACTATCAAGATTTCCTTTATAGTTGGTAGTACTACGCATAATGGACAAGATTCGAAACAATGGTTTTACACTCACTTGATAGAATTTTAAAATGTATTATCTTAAGCTTGAGTTGATTATTGATTCTGAAGATTAAGTAAATTATTTTTTAAATAAATCAAAAATTCGTATCCATTTTTGTGTCAACACTTTATTTTTCACCAGTCCAACGTTTCGACCATTCTAGCCATCCTCAAGGACATCTTCAATATATTTCTTCCTCACATTAATTTAAAATTTTTATTGCAGGCTATTCTGCCCAGGTCATTTTCTTTATTATAAGTTAAAAGCCTATTTTTTTAAAATTTAAAATCATTAATATTTAATTTTTCTTATATAAGATTATCCACAATCAATACACTACCTTATAACAAACCATTTATGATTTATATGGTAGTGTATTGATTGTGGATAATCTTATATAAGAAAAATTAAATATTAATGATTTTAAATTTAAAAAAATAGGCTTTTAACTTATAATAAAGAAAATGACCTGGGCAGAATAGCCTGCAATAAAAATTTTAAATTAATGTGAGGAAGAAATATATTGAAGATGGCTAAAATGGCCGAAACGTTGGACTGGTGAAAAATAAAGTGTTGAGACAAAAATGGATACGAATTTTTGATTTATTTAATAAATAATTACCTTGTCTCAAGAAATTGAAATAATATAATTAAATTATTTTATTAATAAAAACACAGAGAGCTCATATATTTCACAAACGTATGTATCTTCACGCGCGAATTTGCTATAGTTTGGTAAATGTGTACATGTTTTTAATATGTATTTTCCTTTATATCTTCACTGATATACTAAATCGTAACTCTGGATTATTCTTCTACAATTTAATCAGAGAAAAAAAATATGATAGATCAATGATGAAGCCTTGTTTGGAAAGCAAACTGTGTATTATGAAAATAGAATCTTTATAAGCAACGTTCAAGAATAGAATCATCGATTTACTAGGATTGAGAGGTTTCGATGTTATTGTTATTATTGAAACAGTCTGTTTTTAACAAGATCTAGAAATCGTTGGGGTCTTTCTTTATTTTTAGATAGATAGCAACATGCACTAACAAACAATGCACCAGAACCAGCTTTTGGCACAGGATTTAAAACCAACGGACTCCCGGAGAGAAGTGAGCGGTGTTCTCTGTAACTTATTTAGTATTCAGCTCAAGTGAGCTATCGCGCCCTCTATCCTTTGGGAAACCACTCCACTGCTGACCCTACCACAACCCCTAAATCTCATTAAGGTATTATCAGCTTCAAATACAATTTGCCTCCATTAGGGTCGATAATCCCCGGCGACTGAGGGCTTCATTTGCATAAATCATTTTGTAGAAAAAATATATAATAATTTATTAATACCTATATCTGTCAATTAACTTTAACGGTTTAATTTTGATTTAACATAGCACAAATTATAAAATATATATATACATTTGGGTAATTAAATTAACAAGTATCTAATAAAAATCCTGGAACGAAAGCCGAATTTCATAAACGAAAATTCATAGAAATGATAATTGATAATTCTATGAGTTTTCATCATTTATAACCTATTTCACGTATCTTTACATTTTGCTTGTCTTTATTTTGTTCTTCTTGTAATGAAAATAGTGTAAATTGAAGGTAGTTGCCTACACAAGTCCGAAGTCCTCCATGTTTACCTCTCTGGAACATACCGCAAACATGTCGATACCGATATTTGTAACTTTGTAACTTTCCTTGTTTACCAAGCATTTGTTGGTATTCTGAGTTTGCGGCAAGTGGTCAAAGTGTGGATCCGGTTTGACAAGAAGAGATATTGTTATGTGCGACACCCCCTCCTCTCCTCTTCCGATTATTTGAAAACCCTTAAAGTTGGAAAATTTGAGAACCTACTTCAAACTGCGCAAATTTTGGAGTCAGAAGTATGTTGTACATTAAGTACAAGCAAGTTAGCAAAGTACAAATAAGAAAGTAACCATGTTAAAATAAAAAAACAAAATATTTTAATGTAAAAAAAAAGTAGATTAGTATGAAAAATATAAAAAAAGATAAAAATATGGAAAAATTAGATTAGTATAAATAATGAAAAATTCGAATTCAAATCATGAGAAAAGTGAGAAAGAAAACGATTGTTAATAACTATTTATCTCCGACGTCTCGCCCCACTTTGTACAGATTCAATTGGCCTGTTCAAGTTGATAGTTTTAGTGAATTTTTCATAAAGGGCAAAACGTCAGAAAATAAATATTTGTTAACTATTTTTTGTTTGTCTTTTGATCGCTACCCTGACCTTATTCTTCATAATTTATAAATTTTACATAATAGAGTAATTCTGATGAGTTTTTCTTCCTTTTTTTTTTTATTGGTTCAAAATTTTACTCATTTTATTTTCTCCTTATTACTTCATGTACGTAGGTTTATTGTGTTCATTTTATTTATCTATCGGTTTATAAACATATAAAGATTTTATAATTATTAATTTTATAATTTTGGCATGCATGTGATCATTTATCACCACTACTTATCACCCAAGTTGTAGCAGATTGTAGTACTTATTAATAAAAATAAATAAGAAAAAAAAAGTTATATGAGCCGAGAGAGGTAGCAAAACTAATTAGTAAAATTATATTATTTTATAATTCTCGCCTATTATGTTTTGAAGTCTTCTGAATCTGATTATACCTGAGAGGATTTAAATTAATTCGATGTTTTGACATCTCGCTTTATTCCACTTTAATCAATACGTTCAGAATGTATGTATCTATTCATTCTTGTGAATAATGTTTTCTGGAAGAATATTGACCAAGTGCACTTAACAAATAATAATCTAGTTGTAAAATTCCAAAATACATAACAAACAATAGAATGTTTCGCTATTACGATAGAGAAAGGTAAAGGATGTGCAGATGCGTTACCAGCTGCTTCCTGCTGAGTACAGAGCGTAACGTGGCCTGAGAATTCGCATCAGAAGTAATTACATCAAAACAATCTAAAATAATCTATTTTATGGGATATTCTTAGGTAGAGCAATGAGTGATAAATCATTTTTTTTTCTATTACTTTTCCATTTGCAATAAAAACCCAAGTCTCTATCTATAACTAATCGAGATAAACTGGAACTCTGTGCTTTTGATTTATTTTGTGAAATGAAAATTACTCAAGGAGATATCGATATAGCTTATAAATTGCAATTGGTTGCTTCCTTATCGTTTATGTGGGTTCAACTATTAGAATATTCTTGAAAGGAATAAGATATCTGTCAAATACGTGTCTCAAACATCGGAATATAGTGGAGTTGAGAGAGAAAAAAATATCACATCGTTAAGGAACAACTAATGAACCCATCAAGAAATCTACAAGACCATTAACCATATCAGGTCTAATTCTGAATTTCCACGGCTGATTCAGCAATTAATGCTAGTGTGGAGTGAGTAATACTATCTTCTATGTAGGAGGGTTCGTTGCTCCGAATAACTAATTGTGGGGCTTAATTTGAAGGAAGGAATCATCTAAAATGCTCATGAGCAGGTAATGTACCAATTAAGGGAATTAAAAAGCAATTAAAAAAGTTAATGTTCAATTTTATCCAAGTTAACATCTGATGAAGGCAATTAAACTTTGGCCAATTATGGCGGTAATCTAAACTAAGAGAATATATAATAAAATTATGGAGTTTATTATTATAATAAACGAATGAATTAATAGTTATTAGCAGATAATTTCAGAAAATTTACAAATAATAAATGCTTAGCCCTTGGAGAGTTTGAAAAATCTACGCCTTCCTACGTATAACAGGGGGGGGGGTCTGAACAATTCTTTTAGAATTTCTGTAAAATTGTTTATTTATTTATTCCTACTTCTACAATTTATTCTAAGATATTACTAGCTATAATAAATTCAAAGAATTATTTATTTATTCTTTTATATATTGTTTTCTGAAAGTGCGAAACAGCCACTAGTTGTAAAAAAATTAGAATATCCAATAAAAATTAATTTAAAAAATAAAATAAACGATAATAATATTATTACTAGTATCAATTTAAAAGTTTAAAAAAAATATTTTTGTAAAAAACCAATTAATACAAATTTAGTTTCAAAATTAGTGTTGATAAAAATAAAAACAGAAAATCATTTACTATTTAACTTTGGCCCTTTACAAATTAAAATTTTGCAATGAGAAAGTTGATTTTTGTAGCCTTGAGTTTATTTGTTGTTATGAGTTTATTTTTCTCTTTACGCTTGCTGTATACACGCGATAATTTCAGGGAATATCTCATTGGTTTCAGTTAACGATTCTCAAAGGTGCTATAAGGTCACATATAAAAACAAACTCCTTTAAGCGCATTTTTGCATCTTATATTCCTTATAATTCAATTGGTAGATTAAAAACCTATTTAGCGTGAATTATATATTTAAAAACCCAAAATGCTCTTTAAAGATCTAAAATAGGACTATTCGTTCAAGAGAAAATCTAAATGTAAATATACTGATTTTGGTGCGTGAACATTTAGCATTAAATAAAAAACAATTTTACATCTTTAAACAATCTTTGATAAAGCTAAAAGGATTTTTTTCCCTGGATAATTTGAACCTGTCTAGAAAAAGGGGATTTTTCATGGTTAATTTGGCACCGGGTTAATACCTGTGCCGTTGCTGAGTTGACTTTATGTAATTAATTGTAGGAACATACATTTTCCCTTCGTAGGGATGAAATTTTCTGGAATAGTGCGGTTTGGTACCTAGTTGGTTCCATTTCAACTTCATGAGATTCCATCAGCTATTTTAGCTTTCGAATGTGGAAACGTATTTTTTCTCGGTAGAGCTAAATTTCGAAAATAGCATGTTCAATTTGCCACAACATTAGTGAAAAGTTAGAGATTAGTGTGAAAACAGCCTTGTATTAATTATATAAAATTTCATAGAAAATTTTCGCTTCATCGTGCGCAGAAGTATTTTTATTTTTTGTTTACTTATTTATTTATGTTTTCATAAAATAAAATACCGTAGATTTTATTCTAAAACAATAAATCAAATTTATAAAATAATGAAATTATAGAGTGGCTGAGTGCGGTAACAGAGCAGTACAGTGGCAGTACAGTGTACCCTTGACAGATCCTGACACTAGCTCGCCACTGCCATAAGAAAATAAAGCTGATTAAGACCATGATTTACAGGCCTAATCAGCTGCTAACGTCTCCTAACCTTCCTCATCGCCTCAAATTACTAATTTATAAAAGTATAATTAGACCGGCCCTCCTCTACGAAGCACCTGTGGTTAGCACCCACAACAGTGAAGTAACTCAAACAGTTTCATGGTAATATCTTCAGACATATTGTGAAGCATTCTACTTTACTAAATACATTTATACCACACTTGGACTGCCGACGCTGACGGAATTCATCTCACGGAGGCATATACAATTCTTTGATTACCTCCAACACAACATTAAACCTCTATTATAGACATTAATACCAACAGGACGTCCACAAAGGTGGAAACACACACACACCACAGGACGTCCACAAAAGTGGAAAACACACACAACACAGGACGTCCACATAGGTGGAAAACACACACACCACAGGACGTCCACAAAAGTGGAAAACACACACAACACAGGACGTCCACATAGGTGGAAAACACACACACCACAGGACGTCCACAAAGGTGGAAAACACACACACCACAGGACGTCCACAAAAGTGGAAAACACACACAACACAGGACGTCCACAAAGGTGGAAAACACACACCACAGGACTTCCACAAAGGTGGAAAACACACACAAACAGTCTCAGACTCGACTGAGGACTACTAACTTACTACTGACAAGTCAACTAGTGAGCCCCGTCATGAAACACCAGACATAAGACCTTCCCCATCTATATCCGTCATATTTCCTTTTCTCAGTCCTCTCTTAAAATGCATCAAATGCATTAAAAGAGTTTGATTTCATCAATACTTACTATCTCCCCTTCCTAATATCAAACCCTATTTCTATGAGGCTTAGGAAAAAATTATTCTTAAACATTGAAATATAGGTGATTGGGATTGCACTTACACAATAGAAACGGTAGTGAAGTTATACTGACCTTTATACTTGGCAGACTTATTTAGACCAATAAAACACTATAAAAACGAATTTAGAAATTTTAATTTTTATCTTTTAAATTATTTTGAAGCCCGAACCAGATATTAATCCTTCCATTACAAACTCCCTAACCACTCTAACCCATTAGTTTCTAATCTTGCTGAAAGAAAGAAATCTGAAAAGAAGATGGCTTATATCGTAAAAATGTTTTTAGAGTGGAGTTAGAAACTACCATTGGGTAGTTTCTCTACATGCTTGTACCATACCATTATGATTTCCTCAAATTTACTTGATGTGTTTATGTACAGTTGTAAATATCAATAAATAAATTTAAAAAAAATTTTTTTGAGAGTATCGAATTTGCCTTAAAATATATTCATATGGGTATGAATGTGTTCAAGATAATTAATTTTATTTTAATTATTTATCTTAGCTGTTTTCTGATTTTGCTACTATTTAATTCGTTTATCTGCATGTGTTTATTTACGATTTTAGTTTGTTATTTTATAGTATTATTATCATTTATTTCCTTTTTATTTTTATTTAATATGCGATGATTGCGTACTTACAGCCCTAATATTTATTGTACTTGAGTAGTGAAGTGGTAGATTATATTATTTTATTAAATGTTTAATAAATACAAGATATTAAAAAATAAATAAATAAATAAAGTAAAAATAAAAAAAGAGTGAGAATTGCATTTCTTAACGGATATTATGCTGTAATAAAGAATGAATTACCAGTTCGAGTAATTCATAAGCTCATTTTACAGCTGAAACGCCAAATCACTTTTATTTGAGGAAAATGATGATGACGAGTTGATAGTGTGGGAAAACGGAAAAGAGTGTAATTTCGTATCAAATGCTTAGACACAGGATATACTCTACAATTCACTCAACATAATTTAAAAAAAAAAGATGATATCATAATCTAAACATAGATCATGCATATGATTCAAAATTGACATGTGCGACAAATAGATGGACTGATTCCATTTTCAAATCAAAAACATTTCGTTTGTATTGCCAAAAAAAAAAAAAAGGTTTATACAACTGAAAAGGGAAATATAAACTATAATATGTACTTATGAGATAAATATGAATATTAATTTAAAAACTGTAAAATATTTAAAATTAAATGGGAAATAGAAATATGGCCTAAAATATATACATAAAAATATGGAAAATAAAATTGGTTTGAAATTGTTAAGTATATCAAAAAGCGTACCAAGGCAACATAAACATGTATAAATACGTTTTAGAAAAATATCTACAACCTATTATTCCTGCTGTAAGTTGGAAAACAAGGGCGTTAAAACGCAGATTAAAAAAAACAATAAAAAGAACACCCATCTTTAGTTATAAATCACCCAAAATGGTTGCCAATCTCCCAACCTGAATATACACAACAAATTAAAAAAAAAAAGTTGGGTTTCCATGGCTTACAGTTGTCAAATTATGTACCTAGTTCACAAAAATTGCCGTTTTCATGAGATTTTTTTTTTTTATTGACAACTTGAAAATGTTTTCCTTCATTTATATTAACATAAACAATGAATTGAATTCTTTACTTCTATGTAAATTCAAACAATAACAAAATATAAGAATTTTTAGTGCCATATGTAATTGTATACCTAACAACAATGAAATAGCATTTACTTTTCTATTTGAATTTCGACGACTGCACGACCGTAGTAATAAATAATTATCTTTAGACTGCTGTGGTTTATGTCAATAAAAACAGACGGTTCTGTTTGTACAATCAAGTTGATAAAACACAATTCCAATCTAACGATCTATCGCGAATATACGAATAAAGGTTTGTAAAACATCGATTTAAACAGGGCTTTCGATAGGATTGACTAAGAGAAAGAGTAACTTATGATGATGGTGATCTAGAGTAATAGGGATCTCATTGAAGCTTTTCCTGCCCTGAAGGTTAACTTCCTCTTCGCATCAACCAGCGTGTCACTGCTATTAACCGACTTGTCACTAATATATTCTAGCCCAGATTTACTAAGGTTTTAATAGAGCATTTGATCTGTCCGCCCGTTTTACGAGGGTGGTAAAATTTGACTCAGGAAAAAATTAGAAACGACAAAAAACTACGAAATAAAAAAATTATA
>NW_027112074.1:2157703-2201356 GCF_000696795.3 Halyomorpha halys | reverse complement strand
ATATTGTTTGTTTGTTTATTGTTGCTTAAAGGCGTAAAACCCTCTGGTAATCAACGCCTATTGCATGCTATTATGATGAAGCTATAAACATAACACATGCACGCACGCACACTCGCACAAACTCCCCCAATGTGTGATCAGACCATTAATAATAGTCACAGCAGTAGATCAGTTTGTCAAAAAACAAACAAATAAATACATTCTACAATACATAGAACAAGACTAACACATAGATTCAAAGGAAAATATAATAAAAAGCCGGTTACAAGAAACACTTGTGAATAAATAAGTTTAAAAAAAAAATAATAATAGTACTAATAAAATAAAACAATTTAATGAATAAATAAGTTAAAACACACAAATCGACAGGTCCACAAATTAAAATAAATAAATAAAACAATTAACTTTAAATAATCTTTAAATAAAAGAGTTATTTCAACTTATTTGTTTTATATTTTGACCGCACCCCCAACCATTTTCTCCTCATATAATAAATATAGTAATTTATATCAAACATTCAATTAATCTGCATCTCTAAATTTAGGAATTGTAAAGCATTACTCAGTCTGTTAGTTTAAATATAAATTATAATTAACAATTTGTTGTTCAGGTGTGCATCCACACCCGCCAATGTTAGTTTTATCATGCCCAACGAACGCAGTCGAGATTATATATATAGCTACAATAATGGTAAAAAAACATTAGATAATTGTATTAATATTTATGAAACGAATTTCTTACATATATCAAAATAAAACAAAATATAACCTTTTTTTTACTTCCCTACTACCAGGATTATTAAATGCTTTCTAATTATAATCATAAAAAGTGCTTTCTTTTTGTTAGTCATCAGCAATAAAACCTTGAAAGAAACATCCAATAGGATCAAAAATATTTTTTTTTTTTTTTTTTTTTTATAAATTCTATAGTATTGCTGATATAATTTTGGACATTGAGAGAGGAAGTAAATGTTTATTTAAGGTGCTGGCAAAGCTTGCCAAAGAGAGAGAGGCGCTTGTCCTATCTTCGTTCTCAAATATCCCACTCTATAGATTATTTATTTACTAACTAAGTTTACTTGTTAATATCCTTTCAAGGTTTTGCTCTAGTGAACCGTATAGAGAACAACCAGTAAATGGAACAATGATCACAAGAATTTTCTTTAAGAGAGATTATTCAAACGTTAGGTAGTAAAATATTTTAAATTTGTATTAACTTTAATTCATTTTAATTAATGAAAGCATGGAATTCGTATAGGTAATTGATGCCCTCAGAATCGAAAAATTGTTACTTGTATTTTACGTTTTAGGAATCAATGAACAGATTTGTTTCCAAGTAGTCAAATGTTCGTGGCTCAACAATCGAATTTTCTATCTAGTTGGTCCCTCATCAATTTTATAGGTAATGTATCTTAGTTGATTTGTTACCATTATTAGCTAAGATAAACTGCATTCGACTTGTCAGTAATTTCTAGTAATGAGCATTTGTAATCGACCGAGCAAAAATTGTATATCTTTTCCTCAATATTTGGGTTTTGGACTTTAAGAAACCTTGTATCCAAAAATCGATTAAAAAACTTAATCGTAATAATTTTTCATTTTTTCACAATAATATTTCTGTATGGATCAGGAATTATTTATATTGTTCGTTGTTTGCTGATGTTATAAATAATGAATTTAAATAATAAACGACACCTAAAAATTTTCAGCAGTTATAGATTTGTTATTTTTGGATTTAGAGAATTTCAATCCACCGCAAATTACCTAAGCATTACATGACTTTCTCTTTTGTTAACTTATTATGTGGTGTTATTTAAAAGTGTCAAGAATTTGCAATGACATAACAGAAACATTCTAAACAGCTCTCTTGTTTCATTTATTAAGTAGTATTATCAAAAGTGACTTTATATAAAATTTATATTCTTTAATTTATTTTCTCCATTATTTAAATTATTTATTATTTAAGTGGTTAGTACAAAAATAAAAAAAAAAAATGTTTACTATCCCATTTCCTTTTTTTTTTTTTTAAAGTCACTTTTGAAGTTAACTGAAATGGTTTCATATAAGTCTATAAAAGTTATTTTAAATAGTATAAAGCTACGAGAACACGAGTATATAAAATTATAGAAGGTATATTACACTTAATGTACAAAATAAATGGTGAATAAATTAAATTCTATATAAGCCTATACAAGTTCCGATTTTTTTTCCTATTATGTTTTTAATTTTTTTAAAAAATAAAAAAAAACACATATTTCTCTTAAATTTGTATGTAATTATTGCAACACTATATTTGCTTTTTAAATATATTTTAGATTAGATGTATTTATTGGCTTACATTACGACGTTGCAGTGGAGTCTGGTCCAATTGGTATTAGCAAATTATTGTATCAATATTAAAATACAGTATTTCGATTATAATTACACAAAGGTGTGAACTGAAACTAAATACTTCAATAGGTCCATAAACACATACATAAGTATACAATATAATACCTTCTTCAGTTAATGTCATATATAGTTAAAATTTATAGTATTGTACAAATAATAATAATCAATAAATTCTATACTTTTCAACAATAATTATGAATAAATGAATATATCTGTAAAAAAAATTAGTTTTTACATGCATTGAAACCTATATAATAATTTTTGGAATTTAAAAAATGTTTAGCAATAATATTTAGTTATATTCTTAATTGTTATGAGATCAAATGTTTGTATTATTCGTGAAGTCGAAAAATAAATATATAAAAAAAATCTTACGAAAGTAAAATATGTTGTTTAACTTATCATGCGTTTTAGCCAATTTATTATTTTTTATTACTTTTGAGAATATAAATATATTGCTCTTTCGATTAAGTCTTTCTTCCTCCATTCTTCTTATAATAACAAATTTTGCGGGTTTGTCCAGAAAGGTCCTACATGGCCTAGGTATTTGGAATATACAGTCTACCGTCATAAAAAATAATTGACCAGTAAAAAAAAATTCATTTTCCATTAAAATAAGTTGTAGATACCTAGATGTGGTATGCACACTACGATATGTAAGGGGATATAATGAAGGATGTTTACTTTTTTGTTTTGTTTTACTATTAGGTTGCAAGGCTGGTTTGTTTAGATTGCAATCTTGTGTCTACACCGTAGTAATGTCGACCGTAGTAAAGCAATCATTACTTGCTTATTACTGGTAGTGACCCTTTTAGATTAATGTTAAATTTAAATAAAAGATACATTTCCGCACAGTGGGATCAAACCTGAAATAAGTCTTCAAAATCTTTTTTCCATTTTTTTTTTTTTTTTTTAAAGTTTTTTGTAGACAAATGACAGTATAAATACATATAATTTCTAGGTATATTGTCTTAAAATGTTTTTACCCATACATTTATCCCCAAAATCGTTATTCCAGATATAAACTTAAACAATTTAAAATTATGAAGATGGTCCGGGGTGCGGTCTCAAAGTTTCTTTGTTTCTTCTGACCACACCCTTGACCATCTTCTTTATAATTTTAAATATACGGTCAATTATTTATATAACTATAAATAGTAAACAATTTAAGATGGTTAATTATTTCAAACAAACGAAATAATAGGTAAAATTCAGCAATTATTCCCTGGTTAACTGGTGAAGTTAAGTTCTATAGATATTAAAAACCATATAAATATACATCGATTTATCGAGTTTAAATCAAAATTTGAGAATTCGATTCGATAATGATGTACTACACAGGAAGTTGATTTTATCTAAAACTCTGCTGTCATATCCAAGATATATTTCCGCTTTAAATATGTAATTTCAGTTTTTTACTATTTTTCGCTTTTGAGCTGGGCTGTTCACTTATGTGTAGAAGGAATGCTTCGGGCTTGAGGGACCTCAAAAGGATTTTCCCGTCGAAAACTTGGTTCAGACATTTTTCACGATCGCAATATTTTCTCTTAAAATTTATTTACAACATAATTTAATTAATGCATATACAATAACTGTGGGAATTGATAATAAATCATACTAAAATATATTTTCTTTTTTAATTCTAAATACCGTATGATTGATCTAAATTTAATCGTACTGGCATGTTTTTTTACATTAGTGATTAAGTATACTTATTTTTTTCACTTTAATTTAATTCGAAACTTCAGCATAAAATAAATAAATATGGTTTTGTTTATTTATGTTGTTCTTTGCTGACCGCACCCCCCAACAAACTTCTCCAATAATTTAATTTATGACTTTTAGACGGTCTACAGCCTGTAAGGCTTATTTTTTTTATTTTAAAAGAGGTAAGTTTGAACTCTTTTAAAATAAAAAAAATTAAGTCATTAAGAATGAGATGGTAGAGCAATTAATAATTTTACCCACATAACTGCCAATTTCGATTATAATGAATCATTTTTGTTTGTACGGTCCGTCTTGAAGCCAGAAAATTTATTAACAAAATTAAATAAGCAAGAAAAAATAAATAAATAAATAAAAAGAGATTTCCCTTATATTCCTTGTCTTTATTTGACTCTGAAGATGAAAATATGTTGTTGTGGTATATGAAAGCAATAGAACCTGTAATATTTTTTTTTTAGAGTATTGTTTGTTTTTGCATGTAAAACTTTAATGTTTGGCAAAAAGATATATAGAAACTTAGGAATCTCTAAAAATGGACCATTATTTACAAATAAGCTGACAGTACTGTTTGAAAATGTATTGATTCCTACGGAAACAATTACCGATATTGCATCTGTTGATTTGTTAACTGCCATACTCATTCTATTTTATATTTAATTTATAATATATTACAAATACTATTGTATTTACTATTATATTATGCTAGAATAAGTGTACTTTTTTCGGTATCAACATTCGATGACATTCAATACATCAATCACAACTGAAATATATTTTACATGAAACTATTTTATATTTTATTATTTATATATTTTATATGTTTTTAAACTAATAACACTTAAAATAAAAATAGAATAAAAATCATTGGTTTGATAATATTTTTTTATATCGAGATTTATATTGCCTATTTTGTCTACATCGATGATGAGACCAAATTAAATTACTGATGAACCCATTACATTTTTACTCAAAACTCGCATACAAATGTATTTAAAACTAAGATTTCTTCCATAAAAAAAAAAAAAACATTTATACACACTCTCACATACTAAAGTTCTTCTCAATTTGATGTACCGAATTATTTTCATTATAAATATTTTCCATGCTAATGGTTTGGTATCATTAGGTGAAGACGAGGAAATTATAAAATTAAATACATAAGCTCTAGTTAGGATTTAGGTCACGAAATAAGTATTTAGGTTCTACGATAGCTAGAAAAAGCGAAATTGATGAAAAATCTTTCAATTAAAATTTCTTTCTCGCGCCTTCTTTCCAATAACTTAAAAAATACAGTTTATAATACTGTTATCCATCTCACTGTTCTTTATGGATGCGCAACGCGGCTTCTTGCAACAAAGGAAAGAACAGCATCTTAAGGTTTTTGAAAATAAAGTATTACGTAAAATATTTGTATCTGAAATGGATTAGTTAACTGCATAATTTTGAAGGCTACACAACGCTGAATTGTGGGAACTGCACCAGGTGATTATAATCCAGGTTATAACATTCCGTCGAGTAAGAGGGGCGTGTAAGGTTGGACTTAGCAAGAAAAGGGTCCCAAAAAAATTAATAAACACTGAACATAGTACCAGTAAACGTCCGAGTGGTTGAGCGAAAAGTATTTGGGAAGATTCCCTAAAAATGGATTTAGTTTTGGATTGGGAGGGGGAACAACTGAGCATTAATTATTATTATAAATATTTTCAAACATATCAATAAATTGCACTCAGAATGTTCTTAATTATATCTATTATTCATGGTCGTCTTTAGTCTCGTGTGGGCGGCGGGGACTTTAGGGCTCTCTATATTTGAGAATTTAATTTACAGAAAACTTTGGACTGTCAACTTCCTACTACTTCAAAGTTTATTATTTTTAGTGCATCAGTTTCTATCAACATTAGTGATAAGCTGATCAATTTTCTTGAAGGGATTGTACTTCTCACTTTGTTCTTGATTCGTTTTAAATTATTGATCGCAACAGTTAAGGTTAACTTAAGAATGGTGGGACAATAGGACCGATCCCAGTTGGCTCTTGGGGTGAATTTGGCACTGCTATCTAAATTTTTAATAGTTATACTTCGATTATTGAAGATTTGAATTAATAATAATAATTTCAGAGAACTCTAAGGGTTCAGCGTTGGGTGACTTCTACTAACCACATCAAACAAATTTCAAGAAATTTTATCCCTTCGTTTTCGTCTAGGTGTGACTTATATAGGTATTTAGTTTTACAACATTAATTTTCATGTATTTATTAGAAAAATATACACCCAAAATATATATAATATATAATAATATCTAGCTATATAGATATATAACAGATACTACTTACGACGCCCTTCCACGAACAGAGCTCGCTAGCCCTGACCTGGTCGGTCCAAGCGATGAGGTCGGGCCGCTGCATGGCCACAGACTGAGCTAGCAGAGGTGCACACTAGCGCACTCTAGTAGACACTCTAAGTATCCATTATCTGCACTGATAACGATCAGCTGATGTAGGGGATGCCCTCTTGTTTACAATCAACCAATCCAGTTAATTGGACTATCGATTTTCTTCCTTTTTTAGCCAGAATATAAATTTAGCTAGTTTTTTTTTTCTTCTAAAAATTTGGACCGACTGGCCAATTAAAATGGAATAAACTTTTTCTTTTTTTTAAAGAGTTGACTAGTTTTTTGTACCTCATGAAATACTTAAATATAATTTTAAAAAATAATCAAAAGTTAAAATTATTATGCAATAATTTGTCTTACAAGAGCCTTCGATTTGTTAAAAAAAAAAAAAAAGTAACAACTTCATCTCCGTTCAACCAAATTCCACAAAACGAAGGAATAGTTGAGTAGTTAAATTACACCGGCACAAATCGGACTTATGTGGAATGAATTAGAACTGGAGATATAAAACAAAACACTTTTCTCTATTTGAAAGTACCATTTCGCCCTTATCAGAGCATAATGTTTAAACGGTGTTGATATGTTTCAGAAGAGCAGAAATTCAGCTTCCCCACATTTGTAGTAATGTATGGTTTAGAAAAAATACCGAGGAGTTATGAATGTTTTAGACATCGGGAATTAAGTTAAAAAAATTCTAATTTTTAATACTTAAAATCGTACTTAAGAGTTTTAAAGGTTCTTTAACCATGTTCTGTATGGGTTATTCATAACATCTCTACTAATTCTTAACATTTTTAGGTGTTTTGGGCAATTTACGCCTTCAGAAGGGATCGGAAAAATCACCGATTTACAATAGGTTTTTTAAAAAATATTTTATTCGTGTATATTATTGATATTAACTGTATTAAAAATATAAACAATAATTAAATGTGATGTAATTGTTACAGATGTTATACGATGACATGATACAGACTTGTCAAGAACTCCAGATAATGTTTCTAGTGCAGAAGATCTCGAGGCTATCTTCTTTTTAGAGGCCTAGGAGGATTATCAGATAATGAAGCAGAAGCCAAGTTAGAAACAAGTGGGTTTGGATGGAGAGTTTATCATGGAAGGATTGGTATCTGGTTCTAGAAAAATCTACAAGATATGAAACATTGGGGTCCTAACGGATCACTTGATTTGAGACAAAGTAACGAAAGTGACGGATTTTAGAATGTAAGTATTGAATACGAGAGGAGTTGGATAGTTCAGTCTGTACTAGTTAGTACTGTCATAGTACTGCCAGTAGCTGATCGTATTGACTGACAAAAGCTTTTGGAGGAGGTCCAGTCTCGGTGACGGGGTGTAGCGCCATCTATGTATGTATGATGAAGGATTGGAGGGTTTAGGATAGAATAGAAGGGTCATTATTCACTGATACTTGGCTAACGTGGTGAGGACAGTGTTAGTTGTAGGATAGGTTGGGATGTCAGCTGTATAAACTGCATAAAGGATAAGACCAAGGATGCTACCCTGAGGTACATAAAATGGGTTTTATCTGAATTCTGTTTTACAAATATCCCTTTTCATTGAAAATTCCTGAATAATGGTTAAAGGCCACGACACATAGGTGGACAAGGCAAGAGATGGCAGCACTTCGATTTGGCCGCATTTTCTTAGGAAAAATCGCATTTCCTTAGGAAAAAAACGCATTTTCATTGAAAAATTAATGGAATTTTCATTAATTAATAAAATTCATAATTTTTTATTATGGTGGAAAATAGTTTTGAATTTTTTTTTCACGTCCAATTATGAAATCTTTAGTTTTAAAAATTTTAGTATCAAATTAATATTTTTGAATTGAGAATATAATAATTTCAAAATTTTATGTAATGTATATTATCAATTTACTTATGGAATAATAACAAAATTTGAAACGGTGTAACTTACTTTTTGCCGTAACTCTCAAGTGGGACGGTGGCAACATTACTTTCCGATCGAACCTTTAGATAGATGCGTTGGATTCAAGATTTTTTTCTGAACTAAATTTTTTTTAAAAATTCAAAATTAAAGATATTATATTTAAAATTTTAATGAAAAACAAAATAAAACTCCGTTTTCCGTATTTTCCGTCTTTCACTTTCATAATAAAAAAATCTTTATCAAAAAGATCCATATTTTGGATTTAAAATCTCTTTTTTTAACAATAACAATCTCTTGTCTTAAAAACACACCAATGTGTCATCCCCTTTAGCCTTCAATGCCAGATTTCACTACCAAAGGATACTTGATATTATAGCTAAGACTAGCGTGTTTCGTATAAAAACAAATTATAAATTCTAAAGAAAAATGGAGTTGTCAATTTGTGTAATCAATATAATGATGGTAAGAGAAGACATTTTATGAAATCCGAGGACACAATGTAGTTGTTAAGATATTGTGATAATATTTTTGTTAACTGCTTGAAAAAAAAATTATCTACACAGAATCGAAAATTTTCAGTTGCATTGTACATCAGGGAATAAATTTGGTCTTATATCAATCTGTCGGCCTATAGTCAAATTTGACTAATCGATCAAATCGTTAATCAAATTTTGATGAAATTTTCAGGTTCAGGGATTGTGGGAGTTATCAGCTTGTTGGTCCTTTTCGAATATATCAGATTGTGTTCACTACTTTTTCCTACGCATGCGTAAACGTATTTTTCTTGACAGCTATATTTCGGAAAGCCTCGTCCGTTTTGTCTGAATTTGGAGAGAAGTTGGAGAGTAGTGTGAAAATCTGTAATTACCTACTTCTTTTCCAGTTTGTACCCAAAGGTATTTCTGTTTTTTTTTTTATCTAATATTTATAATTTAATATTCCATACTCGTACAAAAAATTCAATTATTTACTTATAACCAAACTGGTAAGGTCAGCATTCCCAAGTACAGATACACATCTACAATACAGATATACATATTACTCCTATATCTATGTATTCAATAACTCATTTCGTCAGGGGGTGCGGAAAAAAAAAGTTCTCAAAAATATTATTAATGAAGTGAAGGCTTCACCAAGGCAAAAAAAAGGATACTAAACATTTAAATGATGTAAACATAAATGAGCAGGGTAAATGAAAAATTAAACAAGAATAATAAAAGGTTTTAGACAATTAATGAAAACGGAAATAACTATTGATAAAAAAATAAATATAAAATGCAGTACACACAAAAGATAGAAAAAGGGGAATAAAATATCCTTCTTTAATTTTTTCGTTTCACTGTACATCTTTTTCATTTTTTATTTATCCTGTTCATTTTTGTTTACATAATTTAAGCCTTTTTTTTTTTTTAGCTCTGACGAAGCCCTGCAACGTGGGACGAAACTTTGGCTCATAATAAATAGTTTCTCTACTATTTGAGTTTTTATTTGACCGTACCAGAACCATCTTCCTTTTAATATCACACACGGTCAGTCAGCGATCTTCCAATAATTAAATATTTTCTTAATTAAATATTAATACTTTGGCACCACGTCAAGATATCAATGAATTTTCCAACAGAAAAAAGGAAGAGGCTGAAAACGATGACCGTGTTTCCTGTGGCCTTGGTCTACTCCACATTGCTTCCTACATTGAAACAAAACAACGTAGATAACACAAAAGATCAACATAGAATATGAAGAACCAACAAAACAAAATTTAAAATTATTGTAAAATTTTAAGTTAGTGCATTTAACACATAAATGATAACTATTCTAGGTTTTTTTTATGATCCCGTTTCTGGTCGTTTCGGACATGGGGGAAGGGAGAGTAAGGGGTTATCTAAAGGTTACTATATTCTAACCATTGTAGGTGGTCACGTTTTTATCTCGTGGTGTCGCCCCAGTATTATTCGAACCAGCGTCGCTGCAGTAACGAGCCAGTTAAAGTTAGTGCTTTAACCCACTCGGCTACAAGTGTCCCTAACTATAATACCTACAGTCGCTTTATTTTCACCTAACGAACAATTTTTAAATGTCCCACTCTGAAGTGGGATGAATTTTGGCCTCTTTAAAAAGTAAACCTGCCTGCACGGACATTTATAAAATTTTGTAAATTAAGAAAATCATATTATCCGTATATTATTTAAACATGGGAGCATAAGAGTTTAAGTTATTATTATTTAAATTGAGAAAACTTGAATCCACAGCACCGTTATCACATATAAAGATAGTTTTTACATTATCAGAAGAAATTCTCAGCGACTTAATTTAAAACGTTCGGTTTGAGGTTGCGAACAGTAAAGTTTGCGACCCTTTCCCTGACACTGGTATTTTTCTTTTTCCTACTGTTAACTTCTGTTTCACCCTGTATCTACAAACTTTTATTGTTTGATTGTTTTATCTCAAACTCTTTCTCAATCAAGAAAAAATATTTATTAAGTAAAAAAAAAAAAAGAAACCTAACTCATATTCGAAGAATTTTCCAAAAAAAATAATTCTTTAAACTTTCATTTCACTGTTATATGCCTTCAGTGGTTCTTTTCTTCGATGATGACAGCTATAAACTTCACCAGCTATTGATTCCCACGTAACTATAATTAAGTTTAGGTAGTGTTGCTAAGTCTCCATATTACCCATAAAACTTTACTCCACTTTTAAAAAAAAATTAAATACTTATTAATCCAAACATTGTTTGCTGAACGAAATGAGGTATATATTTCAAACTTTTCTAACTTTTTTTAGGTGGATCAAATTTGCAAAACTTCAAAATCTGGGGCAATGTATCCCAACTTTACGGGAACGGTCGACATTACTGAAATATTTAAAATGGTAGTGTTCTATAACAACTGATTTGTGTAAAACTTTTCGTTGAAGAGTTAAAAGTTAAACTTTAATGAGTTACACGAGGTATGCCACGTTTGAGATAAAACTTTCCCTCCCTGCTTCCGCTAGGGCTGAGATAGATGAGAGAAAGTGCCATATCCTCTAATCTCCTGTCCTCACTCCCATGCTGAGGATGACAAGATGTCCAGAAGAGAGATATCCTTTGAAGTCGCCCACTATGTTCGAACAAGTAATCAATTCGCCATTTTCTCATTACCCGAATCGGATCGGTTCGTCCCGCCTCATTATCCTCCTGGGAATCGAATCCACGCTTATTTCCTCTGCTATGGATTCACGGGTCAATTGCCAACGGTCACACCTTTCGCTTCAAAAGATAACTTCATGTCCGTTTGCCATGCTCAGTGGGACTCATTCCTTCTTCCTTATTTATGTCAAAAAGTGTAGGTTAAAATCTTGTGTTTAAGAGTTCTATCAATGGGTAAATTTTCCACATGTCTGTTTCATGCCATTGTATAACTAACATCAAATTCACTTGTTGCATAATGTTCGGATTACAGTACGGCAATATGAAAGTACATTAACTATTTTCATTTATTTAATTTTTAAAATATGCTATCGCAGAAGAAGGGAAAAAAACATATTTTCTTTACAATCGGTGTAAAAGATAAAAGGGAAAATATATTCCTTACGATTTTGATTGGAAGGATTGAATTTTTTTTTTCCTATTTCCTATAACTCCCATACCGCCAATACTATGACTCCATGGCCAAATACTGTAGTCTGTTGATCGGTGTTGGTGCGTGTACATTTCGGTATACTAATGTGCCCACTTTTGTAAGAATTAGCTATATATATAGATTTATGTAATTAGTTACATAGGCATTGGGGCAACGTTGTTCAACTATGCTTAAAAATAATAAATAAATATAACATAATAAGGTAAATGTTTGATGTACCATTTATTTTACGAGTTGTTCATTTTACACCGTGACAGTTGTTACTGTAAATTGTATTTCATATTCATTTTATTGGGAGCGCAGTGGCACCTTGGTACGGCACGATGCTACTAACTCCAAGGACCCGGGTTCGAACCAGCTGGGCAGAAAATTATTTTATGTTACATTGTAGCCGTGCGTCAACCCTGTGGGATCTGAAGCCTGTCTGTGGGGTCCGCCCAGCCTCATTAATTGGGTAAAAATCAGTAGGTCGAGCATGATTTTCAAATGTCTCAGTTTTCAATTCCAATCTCATTTTTTCAATTATTCAGTATTATATTAGAGATATATTATTATTTTATAAATTTCTGTAAAGCCAATTTCCAATAATGGTAAAGCACTAAAGCCCATTTTAAATGTCTGTTGCATCATTATAATGGGATTTTGTACCGGAATAAACAAAGTTTATTATTGACACAGCATCCAAGGGAACACGAAAATTTCGTAATATTTGTTTTTTCTTAAACAATACGTCCACATTGTTCCTGATATATAGATTTCTCAAAATAAATTAACTACCTGCTAATCTTTCAGTAGCTTTTTAAGAAATGTTGCTTTTTAAAAAGGTATATTTCGAAAACTATTTAACGTAAATAATTCTATTAGGGCTCATATTTTAGCAAATTTACTCTTCTTTAAATGACGTTCTCTTAGGATTTCTTGTGTTGTTCCTACTTTTTAAGATATAAAGCTCCGAATGAAAATTTTTTTTTGTATTGCTTTGAAACAGTCGCCATTTTTTATTCCACCTACCTATACTTGGCAGACTCATCAATTTTGACTATTAATTATATATAGTTTTCATTAAAGTAATCAAAAATTGGGGTGAGATAACTGCCTTTTTTCTCCTCTTGAGCTCTTATACTAGATGGTAAATGGAAGTTATCTGATGCACGCAATGCACCACTTTTTTTTTTAGTGCTTATTTGGGAAGAAAATTTCTCTCTCCCTCTGCGAATCTTCCAAAGGCTCACATACTGAACTCATTATGAGAATGTGATCTGAAATAAGCTCCACCATTTCAAATTACCGCTCCTAGATGAAGTTCAGTATACACTAAAAGTAATTAGATAAATGTCTTAGCCATCTTGTGGAATGTTTCTTTCGCTACGTTTCTACTGACCTTCATTGGCCTTCTGATGGTCCAGAGGTAGGAACTTTCGCTGCTGAATTGATGGTTCGGTGTTATTAACTGTTCAACAGATTTCACTCTACCTTCAGCCAGGAATCCGGTTTGATTGCCAATCACAGGCCATGGAGAATTATAAAAAGATTTGGTATTAAATAGTCCATAGCCGTTTACATCCTTAATCCTCATATTCTTGTAAATTACTATCAAAATAACACTTTCATATTTGGTGAAAAATACTTAAGTTATTTATCTTTGTATTATATATTTACCTCTGTTATGCCTTTAGAAACAGTTGGTCTAGTAAGTAAGATAAATGGTAAAATATCAGAAATAAGAAAAATAAATAAAAAGAAGAAAATAAAGAATTAAAGAATCTTTTAGTACAAGATATAATAAAAAAAATACTAACTACAATACAAGCAACAACAAACAAATAAATAAAATGATAGTATTTAAAATATACTAATTAAAAACAAAATTTATTAGTAGAAATTAACAAACACTGAAAATAAAAATAAACTGTAAATAAATTAAAGATAAGCAACATGTTTTGTAATAAAAAAAATTACAAAACAACTAAACATTTCTTGATGGGCCAAAAGCAAATGAAACATTTTGAAAAATACTTTCGAATTAATTACTAAGGAATTAAATAACAAAAACATTAGCTTACAAATGAATGCTGTGAGTCAATGAAACTGTTAGTTGAACATTTTACATACAGGAGATTAATAAAAAATATGAAAACACATAATTGGATTATCGATCTGATTCAGAAATATCTGATTGAGATAAACGAACAGACCAACACTATTTCTTATGGTATTTGTGGCAGATGATTATTTATTTGGTTACTATAGTCGTGAGTCAAGCCTGTGGGTTGCGAGCTCTCCAGCATTCATAAAAGGGGTAACCTTGATTGAGAATAAATCTGGCTGTGGAGTGTCATCATGAACAAAGTACCTCCTTGTACAACCGCTGTTTAAGAAACTATACTTCCTTACAAATAACTGCAACCCTTCGGTTACCGATTTTAATTTTCAATTATGTTATTAGTTATATTTTTATATTCTACATTGCTTGTTGGATTACTTATAGCCCGGGCCGGGTACAAAGTAATACAGCGGGCCTCCCTTAACAGAATATTTCATGTATTTTATTTTTGTCATTAATATTCCATTTATTAATAGGTTTGACATTAATTAAAAATAAATAAATATTAATATGAAAATGGCTACACAGTCAGAGATGATAAAAAGTATATGATATAGATTTTTGCATTTACGCCATCCCACATCCCCTCTTCACAAGAACGTACTCACGTACAAGGCAGTAACAGTAGGAAAATAAAACGTTATGTAAACTTACTTCTGTGGGTCATCAACTCAGTGTGCATAAGTAAACAGGACATAGGTTCCTGCAATGTCATCACAGAATAGTAAATGCCATGGCCACATTCTTTTTATAAACCTGTTTTGTCGTAATCATTCGGTAGATTGATCGTTTTCCAACACGATAAGTATCTATAATTAAAATCCCCCTCAAAAAAAAAAGTTATAAGTAAGTTGCTTGTGTCTTAATAGCAGTTATAGGAACCTAGTTCTTAAAAAGACAAGGTTAAAATTTCGTCGTTCGCTATTGGTATCTGGGTAAAAATTTAAGCCTTCAAAATGCAATTTATTGACCACCATCTTGAACTTTAAAAAAAAAAAATCATTAAAAATTCATGTGTTGCATCAAGTCTCAGAAAATTCTACACTGAAAAATATTGTGAATTTCTTTTGGAAAATATCTCTGGAACTATCTGACTTAAGGATGTCTATTAGCACTTAAATTGAAGCTAGGGAAAAGTAATTTATTTAAAGTAGTTTTCGATAATTATCTTCATCCATTCAGTTTCCGTGGTATTTGCCAAAATGAATTCACAAAATATTGATTTCTTGTTATTTGTAAAAAAATATATTGGTTTGAAGTAACTAAATATCGGGAACTATGGTTTAAAGATATGGTCCTTTAAAGATATTGAGAACTGATAGAAAAATTTAGGTTTTCCATTTTTTTCTGCCTCCTTTTTTGTTTTTAATCCCTATTTTTAAAACCATTGACACGTTGTTTTTGAAAGCGAAGTTTTCTGTAAATTGATACTACACAAGATTATTTTTATGATTAAAAAAAGTGACAAAAAAATTAAGATGTTGCCAAATGAAACGCTTTTTGCACGCTTAAATTTTTCTAGACTTTTCAAAAGGTGTTAAAAAGTTATAGGTAATAAACGAAAAAATTCAAAACCCATCTTTGTGGGAATTAATCCCATCAAATGCTTATTTTCCTAAATTTTTGCTATTAGTTAAGTAAATATTTATCTTAATCAGAAGATGCAAATCTCAATGGGCATTGCATTGTTAGTTTTCGTATGAAAATTTTAGGTGAATATTTTGTTTAGTAATAGAGGAGGCACCTTAAATTTTTGAGTAACTGCATTTTTTTTTATCATTCCAGGACTACCTGGGAATCATCCACCTTCGCATGCATGGTTACAGACGAGGATGGTGAAGTCTGAGGGGGGGGGGCATGCATATATGGTACAGTTTGTTTATTTATTTATTGTTTTTATATATCTTTATAATTTTATATTTATTACTTTTTTAGTATCAATATATTTATATCTATTTTTTTTATATCTATTATTTTTTATTTATTAAGCTTTTTTTCATAATTATCACTATTATATTTATTACGTTTATTTTCGTGTATTATTTTTTTTGTTTTCATGTATATTGAAATATAATATGTATAATATAATCGTACAACGAAGTTAGTTTTTTATGTATATATTTTTGCTATATTTAAATTGTTTACTATCTATTATGCTGTTGATTATGATTCTGATTATGTCTGATGAAAAAAAAGTTTTATGTTCAGGTAAGGGTGAAAATTGTAAATTGAAAATAATGGATAATATATACATATATAAAATGAATGATAAAAAACTAAGAAAAAAAATGAAATTTTGTAAGGAAAAAAAAGTTGAAAAAAAAAAATTTATCAAAACCATTTAATTCAAATTTTTGTATTATGAATATTTATATATAATTTTTAATGAAGAGTTTTCACTGTTTTAATTTTGTATGTAAGTTTTAGGCGAGACTTTTGTCTAGGTAAAGAGGAGTCACCTTAAATTTTTGAAAAACTACATTATTTTAATCATTACTTGTAGCCAAAGAAAAAAAAAACAGATGAGTTAATTTCATTACGTTTATTTCAATCAATTTATTCAACAAAGTAAATGAAAATACCTCCATAATTTAGTTGATAGCTAAGAAGAATCGTTTTCAGCGGTTAAGCCTTTCTGAGTTTCATATTTTGAGGCTATATTCAGCAGAACTTTTAAAAAATGAAAAAAAAAAAAAAAAGGCGCATGTAGGCGAAAAATAATTCATCTTCCACCAATTGGAGTGCAGAGTAAGAGACGGGTCTAAATAAGACTTGATGTGACAATAGTGCCATCAAACAAAATCTGGCGACCAATCTGGAAATGGCACAATTTTCCAGAGTGTTCTCATCCATCTTGGAATTATACCTTCTCTCCTGTTTAACAAGTCTGTTGAAAGCTTTATCGCAGAAGAAATATGTTTGGACTGAGTAATTCTTCTATATTTCAAAACAGTTATTTCATTTTTTTGCAGTATTACTATACTGCTCCATTATTATTGTACATTTTTCATGTATAGGTAAAGGAAAGGAAAATCTGGCTATTCTCATAACAACCATAGAAAACAATAATTATCAAATTCTTTCTTATGCAATATTTATCCATTGTGTATTACTATTAACAATTAGAGATGGTTAAAGACCATTCATACCATTTCAATGAGAACAAAATCTAATTGGAATTAAAGCTCATTCGATTGTCCATTATTATAGTGAAAAATCCAGAAAAAATCGCTGTAAGATCCCAAGCCGCCTAAAATATGTAATTTTAGGCGTTTTCATCTTTTCGTTTTATAAAATAAGAAAAAAATTGATAAACATACATTGAGTATTTTTCTTATCGTGGTGCCTGCGAAGTTTATGATATTTTCCTTTCCTTAGTTATTTATTACCCTTTTCACTACAACATTTTATTTGTATTAATTCTACATTAATAAAATATTCCTTCGGACCTTTAGCTCAAGAATATTCCGTCAGATATATACTTTTAGAGTTTGTGACCGTGTTTGTTTGAGAAAATGCTCAGAAAAATTGTTACAAATACAGATGGAAATTTGAGTGGATTATATCTTTGTGGGTACTATTCAGATTTATATGAGATTTTTTCTTTATAAAAAATTTAATTATTTTTCAAATTGTTGCACTCACTCACAGTTAAAAAGCTTTAAGGAGAAGATTTAAGTTTTATCAAATAGCTATTTTGGCGCTAAAGTATGTACAAAAATATTTATTTTGGCCATTATACTGATATTATTGCATGTAAGGTACTGAAGAAATCCGAAACCTTACGAAAAAAAAATAAAAATGAGTTATGTTATATTGATAAGCTAGGTTCGAAGTTTTTTTTCCCTAGCTGAATATATTGTATAGTAAATATTGTAAATAGGGATTGTGTTTAAGATGTTATTTTACTCAACCTTTAATTTTATTGTCTCTAGTGGAGAAGAAGCATATATTGCACATCTTATTTCAATATTGTTTTATATTCCTATATAATTTTATATTTATTACTGTTTTCCCGTCCTTTTAATACTTATATTTATTACTTCTATATAATTTATTACTTTCATATTATTTATACTTATTGATCCTCTTGCTTATTATTTGCATCTTTTAGAAGCATATTTTTCTTCTAAAGATATTCTTATTTTTATATTTATCACTTTCAGAATAATTTATTATTTTTTTTATTTGCACCTATAATTGTACGTTGCAACCAGCAAATGAGATGTTCTATCCAGACATGGGATGATTTGGCATGAGGGAGATAGCACCCAGTGGTGCATCCTCCGTACCTTTAGTCTCAGTCGGAAATTTAGCGTTTTACGTTTTGTCTTGGCGTGTGGGCCCCATGCCAACTTTCTGTTATAGGTAAGTCCTAAATAAGTTACAGTGTTTGTTTGTGGTATAGGGTGATTGTCAATGTAAACTGAAGGGCATGTTGTGTCGTAGAGTAAATGTGACATGTTGTGACTTGTCGTGATTGATCTTAATTTTCTCTTGTGTGCACTATGTCTGTATATTGTTTAGACTATGTTGTAGTGTTAGTTTTGTCTCTAAAGGATCTGAGTTTCTCGAAATGATAGCAGTGTCGTCTGCATACTTCGCAGTTAGTATGTTGTCGTTTGTGAATATGAGGTACATAGGTGGAGCAAGGATAGAACCTTGAGGGAAACCTGCAAATATTGGTTTCATTGATGAGTTCACTGAGCTTTGTTGGACGGAAAAGAAACGGTCATGAAGAAATGATTGCAAAAGTAAGTAGATGCTTGGGAGAATTGGCTTGAGTTTAAAAAGAAACCCTTGGTGCCATACCCTATCAAACGCCTGAGTTACATACAAAAATGCTCCAGAAGCGTATTGTTTTAGTTCAAAAGCTGAGGAAATGAAGTCCGTGACCCTGTGTAGTTGTGCTGTGGAATGTAATGAGCGAAATCCAAATTGGTGGTCGTGTTAGTATGATAACAATACGTTCATGTAATAATTTTTCATAACTTTGAAGATTTGACCCGACTATAATACATTTCTTACTTATTGTTAGATTAAATATGATAGCTATTTAAACATCTATTGTGAGCTTATTTAGCAGAGACTGACGTATGAGTGGTGTATGACTTGACAATATTTAAGCCCGATAATGAGGCCACTAAACTCTTCCAATCTATTCATATCCCAAGTATTAACTTAAAGTTTAGTAAGCTTTCTCCATCGGGAACTTGATTTGACATGTATGTCGCCACATGTTAAATCAAGTTCCCGATGGAGAAAGCTTACTTATACATACACACACCCAGCGTTTATTCCTTTCTTGAAGTTGATAAATATAATAAATATCTCGTGATTCCATTTCCTTATTAATATCCTTGTTACGAAACAAAGACTTATCAAGGCTAGTACTAAGTGGATAGAAAATCGATAATCAGTTATTTATTTATTTCTTAAACTTATTTTAATCAACCGTTTATAATAAATTGACTTGACAGTTAATTCTAACGAGAAAAGTTATATTACTGCAATTTACTAGTCAGAGGAAAGATATTAAGAGACCAAGAGGAGAAATTTTTTTTCTTTAGTAAGGAACTAGGTCTCGAAATAAGTATTCTTCTCACTGTTCTTTATGGAAGCGAAACGCGGCCTCTTACACAAAGGAAAGACCAGCGTCTTAAGATTTTTGAAAATAAAGTATTACGTTTACGACTTAACCGCGTGCGTGAATTAGAAGGCTGCCCAACGCTGGATTGAGGGAACTGCACTCGGTGAATATAATCCAGGTAATAGCATTGCAGCAAATAAGGTGGACGTGTAAGGTTGTAGGGCTCAGTAAAGAGCTGATCCCTAAAATGTTAATTAACACCGAGGGGTAAACGTTACAGGGGTAGACCGAAAAGTAGTTGGGAGGATCGCATAAAGACGGATTTAGTTTTGGTTTTGGAGGGATTTAGTTTTGGTTTGGAGGGATTTAGTTTTAGATTGGGAGGGAGCGTCACTGTCGATAGAAAATCGATAATTAGTTACTTTTTTTAAACTTATTTTATTCAACCGTTTATAATAAGTTGACCTGAAAGTTAATTCTAACAAGAAAAGTGATATTACTGCCATTTACCGTTTTACCTCCATTCAGAGGAAAGATATTAGTAGTCCAAGAGTAATATCAAGATTACTTTAATAAAAATTATTTAGTTAATAAAAAATAGCGGCTGTTCCAAACATACATTAAATATATATATATTTTTTATAATTAATTTTAAGACAAAAAATTGTGCATTTATTTACTTTTACTTCACTTTTTACCCAGAAAATACAAGGGATACAATTAAAAGCAAATATTGAATTATTTAAGATGCACGCCGTTTGTTTATTTAATTCCAGAAAAACCTAGAATTTTCGTTCATTTTTCTTTAAAACTACCCATAACATTAGAAAACTTCGTAGCACAATATTTAAAGTAAAGTAAATAGACAACTGTATGTCTAATATTTCCTAAGGTATAGACCAAAACCTAACGGTTTTTTCCAAAGCATCAAGAAAACAACATTTTGTAAATTTATTTTGGCAAATTTCATGAAAACTACTACTCCTTCGAAAATAACCTATTTTACAGTACATTTAACTAGCTTTAAATTTAGTACTTACTGATATCTGTAGGTCTATTCTTTCTTGAGATACAGCAATTATTAATCAAAAGTTTTTGTCCAAACAACATTTTGTGAATTTATTTTAGCAAATATATTATAAAAACTACTACTCCTACGAAGATAAAAGTCATAAACCACCTTTATAGTACATTCGACTAGATTTCATTGCAGTGCTGGCAAACATCTGTACATCTAATGGTTCATGAGGTATATATTTCCCTAATCAAACATTTTGTTTGATTTGGCAAATATTAAAAACCTTACTTCTACGTATACAAACGTCATAAGCTATCTTTATTGGGCATTACGCTAATTACTAGCTCTAATTTGAATGTTAACAGACATCTGTATAAATAATGATTTCTGATTTACAGTTTTTTCTTAAATAAATTCACTCACTACTGATTTTTTATTATTGTTATAAAATGTTGCCTTTTAAAAATGTGTATCTCTAGAACTATTTATCGTAAACAGCTATGTTAGGGCTCATCTTTTAGAACATTTACTCTTTGAATTATGCAGAATATGTTTTCTAGAGCTGTTGGTAGTTTTAAGGAAATAAAGCTCGGAATAAATTTTTTTTTTTAAAGTTTTGAAACAGCCGCCATTTTTTATTTCCCTTTACTATGTAGGGCAGACTCGTCAATGTTACTAGTAACATATATACAGTTCTCATTAATTTAATCAAAACTTGAGGTGAAAAACTTCCTTTTTTCGCCCCGGACTCATGGTCTGTATTGGAAGCGATAGCGAAAATACGGAAATATGGAAAATGCATACAATTAGAAAACATATTCCAGAAATATCAATATGAATTATACAGAATGATTAAATAAGCAAAAATAAATTGTATACAATTTTTGTTCTTGTATAAAGAGGTAAAAATGAAATCCTCATAGAGTGCACAAGAGTTGCGTTCTTTTTTTATTCAGTTGTTATGTGTTACAGTGAAAGATTTTTAGAAAATGTTTCGGCAGTGTTTTGGGGACGCGATAGTTGGAGAAAGGAAAAATTATTTTATTTTATTTTTTATTATTTTTAGATACAAAAATGCAAACAAACAAAAATGTTATCTAATTGTTGAGTTACCCAAAAGAGAAAGTTAAGTTGGAATAATTATTAAAATACGTTTTAGAAGATAATTTATATTATTTAAGTTATAATTATTTATAAAATCTGACATAAATAGGTGGCTTTAGAAACAAAACATAATAAAACTAAGATATCTGACAGATACATCTGTGAATTTAATTTGGAATGCATCGTTTTTAAGATTATAGTGAAACTTGATTAATAAATATTTTGAAAATAGCCCACACTCAGAGAAACAGATTAGGTTTAGATTAATAATAATAAACACTTAACGAACCAGAAGTTTCGATGCCAATATAATCAATTATTCTCTACATAAACATCTCTTCTCTCAACAAACGACTGACATGGAATCCTCATACAAGACTAAAAAGACAAGAAACTGCTCGTAGATTCCGACTATTGCAACATTTACTAGACAAACGGTCTAAATTGCCAATCCATTACAAAAGACTGATCTACATGACTATTATAAGGCCTATCTGGACATACGGAGTTGAGCTTTGGGGCTCCACTAAACCATCAAATTCCTCCAGAATCCAATCCTTACAGTCCAAAATCCTTCGTAAAATCCTTAATGCTCCTTACTTTGTCACAAATCAAGTCATCCATCAGGACCTCAATGTTCCATATGTTGCCGATTTGGCCAGAACCAGATACCGTTCCTTCCATAATAAACTTCTCAACCACCCAAATCCACTTGTTTCTAACCTGGCTTCTCCTTCATTACCTAATAATTCTCCTAGGCGTCTGAAAAGAAGATGGCCTCGAGATCTTCTCCTCTAGAAATGTTATTGGAGTTCTATCAGTGGGTAGATTCTCCACATGTTTTTATCATGTCACTATGTCACCTACAGCAAATTTACTTGTTGTATATATATGTATACAGTTGTAAATATCAATAAATAAATTATTAAAAAAAAAAAAAAATCTCTTCAGTGACGCCTGCGCAAACCCAAATCTAGCAGATCAGTCTAGATGCGATCCTCCCGACTACGCTTCTGTCCACCCCTCGGCCATTTACAGACGTTAGTTCAATGTTTATTAACATTTAAGGAACCCGTTAGTTACGATGAGCTACAACCTTGTAAGCCTATATTAATGACCGCATTGTTAATATCTGAAACCTGTTCTAGGTTAATATTATAAATATGTGCGTGAGAAATTATTTGGCGAATCTGCGGTGGGGAATACCTTTAGCACTACAAGTAAGATAATAGTAAAACGTTTTTTCAATAAATGGGATTCTAGACAGACATTGTGGCAGACCACATAATCTCAGCGTCTTCAGTCGTGCATCAATTGATATATAAGTACAAGATTTTTTTATTGAAATTTTTAGAAAATATGTTCAGTTTTTATTTCCTAGAAAGGTTAATAATCTGTAATATTGATCAGTATTTGATATCTGATCCTGCGGTGGCCAATTATTGTTCTTGGCTTCCTCAATTGGAAATAGAGAACAGGAAACGACCAAGGCAACCCGTGTCAGGAAAGGCTTTTATAACAAAAACATTCCGCAGAAATAATATCCTTTATTTAGAAATTTTAAAACATGTCCTGTTTATTATTCCTTAGTGTAGGTTTACAATGTTTGAATTAATTATCCCGATAAGCCATTGCCAAGGATACGACTCCCACAGAGGTTTATGTTTAGTTCTAAGCAATTGAGAAATTTTCATGATCTGAATCCAAATTCACAAAACCTGGGTTTCAGCATACGTGGACCTCATCTATGTTCGTCCAATTATAATAACCATTTAGAATCATGTATCACTAGACTAGTATTTGTATAATTTCTCAAATACGTCCAAAAACGGATGATACCACTTAATTAAAAAACAAATTGGATTTTCAAATTAATAAATTTAAATATTTCAAGATATTTAATATTACTCATTCAGTTATTTTTATCAAACCGATCGTTCTTTGTTTCAGTAAATAACACAACCTCTCCCAGGTATCATACCATTGCAGGTCTTCCACAGGGTTCCCATCTAAGTACCATACTCTTCAATCTTTTCATAAATAATTGCACAAAATTTAAAAATATTGATATAGCCCTTTTTTGCCGATGATAAAAGGATTTACACCTCTCCATACTGTATTGACACTATCGTTTATTGGCTAAAAGATGATTTAACCAAAAAATCTAAATATCTTTAAAAATGGGAATTAGTTTTAAATATTGATAAAACAGAAGCCATAATTTTCACGAACGACGGCCTACACTACCATCGACTATAAATTTAAATAATTTCCCTATCCCTTTTGCGAAAACAGTTAAGTACTTAGGAATCTCTTAGGAGTATTATTTAACCACCACATCAATTCGAAATTGGAAAGCGGAAGGAAAATTTTATATAACTTGTATTCGTATTTTAATAAAAAAATCAAAATTATCCAGTAGAAATAAATTGATAGCATATATAAATGGTATTAAGACACATTTTAACTTATACTAGCCCCATATGGAGCTTGACTTGTTCAACAATGTAATGTAAAAAAATACAAGTATTTTAAAATGAATGCCTCAGAATTGTTAATAATTATCCATATTACACCATACAACTCATTAAACCCTCTAATTACAGAAATGGTCATTTTTTGTTTTTTTTGTCATTTCCACCACTTTCTACGAAATTATAAATGTTAAATATTAATTTTATAAAATCTTTGGCTTTCCAACGTCACGTAAATATATAAATTAATAATCTTATTTTCAAGATGGGAAAATTATTTTACCCCTTATATCCTTAAGTTAATTATAAAATCGTTTCATGGTTTATATTTATCGATTTTTATTACTGATGAAATGATTAATTATTTTATATAAAGCTGAGCTCAGTCAGGCTACTTAAGTGATCATAAAACCTATCTGATATTAATACCAATTAATTCTACATTGATTTACGAGTTTAATAAAAATGTTTTTTGATGATAAAAATCGATTATATAAAATCTGATTTCCGGTTGAGCTAGTATGTTCACTAACACACAGACTATGTTGGGATGCTTGGTTATTTTGATGGAAGGATGCCTCAAAACGTGTATTATCATCGAAAACTTGAATTCGAAATTTTTCAAGATCGTAATATATCCCCTTAATATATATTCCTTATATAGGTAAGTGAAAGTATTACAAAACGATTTATTATTTAAACCCTTGTTTACATCTTGGCCACCTGGTTACAGTTCGAACTGTACCATCTCCAGTGGTAGCTCCTGAATATTTTCGTTGCACACGAGGACAAGTCGATAGCAGCAGGAATTACTTTTTTTTTTATTAAAAATGAAAAACCAAACTTCTGAATACTGAAAATGTAAATCAGGTCACAGGTTGTTTACTACTAACTTCAGGCTTCTACCAAAGGATGAGTATTGTCTTACTGTTTTTTTTTTTCGGTCAATTATTCAAATAATAAAAAAAAAGGAAAAATGTGATATAAGATGTTTACATTTATAAATTAAAAAATGTATCAAATTTCCCTTACTTTTCTACATGATATAATATATGGAACGCAACAAAGTACAATACCTGAATCTACCATCATATCGATTTAAATCGATATTGACGCCGTTGAATGCGGTTCGTTGACCTAATTCTGAACTGAGATCAATTGAATTATTCAAAAGAAAGGTTATCCAAGTCCCAATTATTCCTGTTCACTGGCCGCACTAATTGAATGCCCCTTTCTGTTGTTAGCAATTCACCAATTGTAATTTGTTATCAATTACGAAAATACACACAGTAGAAATGTAGAACTGTCTAATGATATTTCTACAGGTTTATTGCAATATAAAAGAAAAGTTTTAACAGGATAAAATTCAATCGAGAATTATAGAGAATATTATCAAAATAAATGTAACTTTTTTTTCCCTGTTAAATTTCCTATCTTAGCAACTTGAAGATATGAATATGAAATTTTGTGCGAATAATGGATTGTTTTTGGCTCGATTTCCAAAGCATTTCTTCATTAGAGATTTGTCTTCTATAGAACAAGAGCCGGGGATAAAAAAGGCAGTTATTTCACACCAGTTTCTCTAATGAAAACTATGTACAATTATTAGTCACAATTGATGGGTCTGCCAAGTTTAGGTAGTGAAAATAAAAGATGGTGGCTTTTTCAAAACGTTAAAAAAAAATAATTTTTCATTTAGTGCTCTACATCTTTAAAATTACCAACAACAGAACAGAACCTAAGAGCACATTTTTTAAAGTAGAGTTAGTTTTCTGAAGTATTAGCCCTATTTACGTCCAATGGTTCTCGAGATATAGCTTTTTAAAAAGCAACATTTCATAAACATGTACTGAAGGGTTAGTAGTTAGTGAGTTTATTTTGAGAAATCACTATGTCAGGAACCATTCAACATACAGATGTCTATTATACCTTAAATTAAAGCTAGATTATGGTACTATAAAGTGGTTTATGGCGTTTATCTTCGTCAGAGTAGTAGTTTTCATGATATTAATTTTGATTTATGAGAAACTTTATTTCAGAAACCATAAAACGTGCTGATATCCGCCAGCACTCAAATTAAAACTAGCTAAATTTACTATATAATAGTTTATAACATTTATCTTTGTAGGAGTAGTAGTTTTTATGATATTTGACAAAATAAATTCACAAAATCTTAAATCTAAATGTTTGAATTTTGAAAAAATATATCTCTAGAACCATAAGACGTACACATGTCTGCTAGCTCTCAAAATAAAGGGAATTTGACTTGCTATAAAGTAGGTTACTACACTTATCTTCGTAGGAGTAGTAGTTTTTATGATATTCGCATATAAATATAAATTTGGAACATGAAAATTTGTCGGAACAACTATAAATCAATATATTTGTGCAAATATCATGAAAACTATTACCCCTATGAAGATAAACATCAAAAACTACTTTATAGATTATTAAACTAGCTTTAATTTGAGTGCTAATAGACATCTGTACGTCGAATGATTTTTGAGCCACCAATACTTGGGAGACTCACCAATTTTGAATAATAATTATACATAGTTTTGATTAAATTAATTAAAAATTGAGGAAAAATAACTGATTTTTTCTCCTCTTGGGTTCTTGTACTAATAGGAGGAGATTAACTACTTAGCAGAAATAGTAGATGCTATGAATCCTATAGAGACCACGCATTTCATAAATGTTATTTTAGAATCGTGAATTTAAATATTCATAGCTCATGACTTGTGTCCATCAGGGGAATTCATTCTGAAGGGGAATAAAATTGTTAGTTTTCTTTAATAGAGGGGTTCGTTTGCATTAAATTTGTATGTTGTGGGGAGTTTCCGTTATACAGGGGTGCCGGTTTAGAAATGTTTCACTATATACTTATCCTTACATATAAAATTGAAGAAGCGATGATCCATACCTGTCGTGTGTGATCACTACATAGTCAAATCGTATGCAAGAGACATCACAGTTGAAGGTGAGTCCTGTGATCTCACTGTTGAATATATTTGTAAAGGTCACCTTAAGGAATTGCTTTTACAATACAATAAGTATTGTCGGCTTTCGATTGTAATATTTATATTATAATTTATATTGTAATACTTATATTTTTAAGCATACGGTACTGTATAGTTAAAGCTTTGCTATTACCGGTATTATACAAAACTGTGGAAAGTTTACATCAAGGGGAGAAGATCTAAGTCATTTTAATTATTAGGAAGCATAATTTAAAAGATAAACAAAACAAAATAGTTATAAAACATTTTTTATTGGTTGGCGGCTTTCCGAAAATATATATGCCCTCTTTATAAATTAACCATCATTTCATCTCAAAATATATTTAATTGTATTTTCATTTATTGGATGCTTTTATGGTTTGGTTCTCAACAAAGTTGTTTTAAGGAGCTTTTTATTCAATTCCTCTAATGGTAAGCAACAAATTTATTGTTTCTCAAACATGAGCTTGATAGTTAGGGAACGATAAATATGAGAACTGTGAGGAACAGCTGAAAGTTCTAACATCAAACGCACTCAATCCGTTCAGTCCAAAGTCCTTCGAACAATTGCCAATTTTCCGGACTATTTTAACAATAATACTCTACATCATGACCTTAATATCCAATTTAACTCAGATGTTATTCCATCTAAATTCATGACATTTCATGAGAAACTCACTCAGCATCCCAATTCCTTAGCCCAAACCTCCCTAAAGGTTAAAACGGCAATGGCTCAGAAACTTATTGTAAAAAATTATATTGCAGTTCTGGCATTGGACATATTCTCCACTCGTCCTGAGTGCCTACGTTCTCGCTCATCCTCCACTGGCACTTAATAGCAGTGACGCCGTTGAATGAAAGAAATGCTGGGATCTTCCAGAGTCCTGCTTTTTCCTTTACAAGTGGAATTTTTAAATTTTATTGCAATTTAATTTATGTCTGTAATGGTGTGGATGATCTCTGCACAAACCCCAGCGCACTACCCCACTGCTCCCGCACCCCGTATGCCAGAAATGGCATGGGAGGGGGATAAAAAAAAAGAAAAAAAGGCGTAGATAATCTCTCTTAACTCTATTTTCAATTTGAATGTATATGACAGAATGTAATACTAAACAAAAAATATCTGTCATCGTAAAACAATATTGATTACTTGACATTTTTTTTTTTTATAAAAAAAAAATTTCAATGCCCTATTGGGAACGCTTGAAAAATTAAAAATAAAAACTGACAAAATCATCAAGACTTTGAATAAATATCACATTAATGTATATGAAGAAATCAGCACATCGTCCCTTAATTATCTAAACATGGTAATACCATTAAAACATTAAATTATTTCAAATACTTTAAATATATAATTTTCTTTTCCCTTAATTCTTTAACTCATCGCGGTAAAATATACTTGCAGGAATTTTCTCTTTTTTATTCCAAAATAATGCAAATTTATCTTGTCACAAAAACAATATAAATCAGATAAGGAAATCATAGTGCGGGATCTAGAAAGTACCAGAGAACCGTTGGTTATAAATTTCGGTTCAATTATAAACGACTTACAACAAGATTAATCAGAATGCCCTAGATTTAGTAGAACTGGTTTGTGAAGTTCATACTGATCGTATTTAGGATCAGGGCCTTCTTGAATGTCTTTCCAAAACGAAATGGTTAATGACAAAATAACCAACTTAAATGGTTCACTAATTCGAAGTAGTTCAATTAAGGCAGAACCTGGACTTTTCCAAAGTCCAAGGTTGAAAATAAGGTGGCCTTTAGAGTACATCAGTGTATACACATACAGTTGTAAAGGTGGTTAGCAAATACAACATTAATTTTTTTTAATTATTGGAGAAGTTTGTCGAGGGGTGCGGTCAGCAAAGAACAACATAAATAAACAAAACCATATATATGTATTTTATGCCGACGTTTTCACAGTTGCAGGTCTACCTTCCACGCCATAATTCCTAATGAAGACCTGAAAATCAGGTCGAAACGTCGGCATAAAATAAATAAATATGGTTTTGTTTATTCATGTTGTTCTTTGTTGACCGCACCCCCTGACAAACTTCTCCAATCATTAATCTATAGTCAACTATCTACACCTCATTAATTTTTTTTGTTGAACTGCAACTTTTGACATGTAGCTACTCAATTATTCTTCAGAGGAAGTTCAAATGTCTTTCTGACTATGAACACATATATATCAAACTATAAAACAAAACTTTTTTTCTCAAATGTTGCAAAAAACAGAGGTACAGTACTATACTATGAGTCATGAAAAACACGGAAACGCATTTCTGGTGAATCTGTTAATGAATTATGCAATTATTAATTTTTTTTTTTTGATTTGATAGATTTATTTATTGATAGATATTACAATCTGCCACACAGTTGTGGGCAATAGGTAATATTGATGAATGATCTCATACATAGTAAAATAAAAAATAAAAATAAAAAAAATAAAAAAAAAAAAAAATAAAATAAAAAACTCTCTTAAAATATATACAAACAAAAGAATAGACAAGATGAACATAATAAAACTATCTGTATGAAAAATAAATAAATAAAATAACAATGATAAAATAGTATATACAATAAATTATTAATTAGTATTTCTTTTGGTTATTCTTCTCTTAATCCTTAACAGAGTACGTACACCACAACGTAATACGCCCGTTAAGTAGTATCACCGTGCTCTAGTTGTTTAAGGCCCATTGTCAGAAAATGTTTAAATCATACGCCTGATCCATTTTCAACCTCTAAATTTTGTTCCAATTATTATAAAAAATTAAAAACATAATGTCTTCATATTACATCAAATCAGATAATTCGCCATTTTTTATAGAATTTCGCAAAGATCCTAATCTTAGGTGGAACAGGACCAAATAATCCTTACTTAATTGAACTATTTAGCTAATTAATAAGAATTATTATATGAATAGAACCGCCAGAAATGCGTCACCGTATAAGTGCGAAACTAATTTATTAAATTATTTATATATGTAAGTTTTACGTACTGGACTTAACTCATCTTACTAAAGACTGTGTGCTTGTGTCTAATACGTAGTAATTCATATAATTCGATATTGTATTTTATTACTATAATTTTGTTAACTTCAGTTCTGTGGGAAGTATCTATTCGAGGAAGAAGAAAAAAAAGATATGTAAACATTTATTTTGTAAATCTTGTTTACCTAGATATGGACAAGCAAACTCACTACTTACTAAAATTACGTAATAGAGATTAATTTAGTTGTGTCGGAAAGAAAGGGTATTTTCACCCAGTTTCCTTTTCCCTTTTCCTGAACACGTGAAAAAGAAATTCCCGTTTCCGATCCGAGGCACGTGCGCATTGACATCCGACAGTTGAGATGTTTTTTTAGAATCACTCACCCGGAGGAGGAGACGAATCGTCCAACTAAGTGGAAAACACCTGGCCGAGTACATGTTTCTTCATAAGGAGCACAAAGAAGACAATGAAGATATGACGAGGAGGAACTTTCCTCTTGTGTACTCTGGATACTCTCTAATAATGTGCTTTACAGTTAATACTGTTCGGCAATGATGGCACTTTAGTTATCCACTAGTAGTCGTGGGTAAAGCGGCGGTGTCCGAAGATGATCATACCTTCTCTTCCTAACAGAGTGGAACATAAAGCCCTATTCTCGATTCTTAAAACAGCAATTTAAGTTTATTCATTTGTCCCATAAACTTTTCCCGTTTCAGTTACTTTTTTTAATGTGTTCGGCTATAAAGGATTCGCTACTTAAAATGAACGAGAATGATATTGCAGATGCAGATTGGGAACAAATTTCGGGAACCTTGTCTGACCCTGGTGAGCTAAAGGGGAATAAAGTTTTTTACAAATTCAGGTCATCAATTCATGTTAAAAAAGGGGGGGGAAGGTTGTAAAATACTTTACCAGGACCAGTAATAACTTAAACAGTAAGTACTTTAATGTTAAATTACTTCAATTATTTCAAGTTTCCAGCGTTATTGGAATGTGGAAAATGTTAAATGTTTTATTTTGGTTGTTTGAGACCATCTGCTAATGGTATTTATAGGGTAAGTTCGTTCAAGTTTGTAACAGTCTAATTTCTTTTGATTGGGATATCATAACTAGAAATTAGTCAATAACTTGCAAGTTGTTTTTATTTTATATGATGAAAGTTTACTAAGACATTATCGCTAGTCTGATAATGATACATTCAGCAGTAGACGATGATAATTAATAAATCAGTTATTCATTCATTATTAACTTATTCATTTCAGTATTTCTTTTAACTAACTTTTTAAAGGAGTAGAGAGAGGAGGGGTGGAGGTATAAGAGAGTGAAATAGGGAGAATAAAATTGTTAAATAGAAAAACAACTAATTAAAATAGTTGTATTTAATATATAGATGAGATGAGTATTGATTGTAAAAAGAAAAGTTAGGGAAAATAAATTGTTGTTATATCATGTAAATATATGTATTGTAAAAATGTTCGATCATGGATTGATTGGTATGCTGTGTAATGTAGCAACCCGATGTATTTGGACAGCGTGGGTAAAGCATTTCTCACTATACCCTATTATGACAAGTAGTAATTATAGGTTATACGTTGATTAATGTACATTGTTTTCTTCACGAGTGTTACTGAATTTACGCAGTATTCCAGTCCATTTGGATGGTTACACTTCTGATACGTATTGAGCTAAATTTCAAAATTTTGAAAAAATAAAAAGCCCAAAAACTTACGATTGGGCATTAAGAATGTTTTCTACAACATTTGGTTTAAGGAAAGTTTTGTAATATTATAATAAATTACATACGTAATAAATTAAGTACATTAAAATTCGACATTAAATTAATTCGCACAGTTCCGAAGATTGTGAGAATTAATGTTCAAACAATAAGGAAGTGACCCTTATATACTGTTGCACACATTTTGGGCTCTTACCGCACGATTTTGAAAATTCAGTGTTTTTTACTGGGCGTCATTCTGTCTCTACTAATGACAAATGACTGGTATAAATAATTAATTCAAATAATAGAACTAATTGAAATATTTTTAGCGTTGAGTCTTTCTTTTACATGAATCGTACACCTTTTTAAATGAAAATTGCAATAGATTTTTTTTTTAAGCAATAAATAATTTTTAATCTTTTTTAAGGTATATCAATAATCAAGATTTTAGTGACTACAGCTGTGCAGTGTAAAGCTTAATGCAATGACGCTATGATCACACATGATCCATCATCTTATCTCGGCACCTCAGCACCCAGCTGCCATCGGATCTCTCCCATTTCCATAAAAACAATTATGTTATGTGTTTTTGTGTATTTGCGGTATACTGTGTGTAAATATAAATATTTATCTATCTATATATGTATGTATGCGTGTGTTATTATGTCAGGGACGAATCCTCGAGAGGAAGGAGAAGTTTTCCCTACCAATGTTATGAAAAAGAAAAAGTAATTATACAATAAGGATGAGTTAAAAACATATCTATCAGTACTCAAATTTTAATAAGTTTTAGTGAGTCAAAAGTGTATTCAAAAATTTTCAGTTTAATGTTGTTAAAAAACTTAAATTGACAAATGTTGAAATTACGTTTTCTAATAATTTTTATTTTTTTTTAATAACTTGTTTATTGATATTTACAACTGTATACATATATACACATCAAGTAAATTTGCTGTAAGTGATATTATGACATGATAAAAACATGTGGAGAATCTACCCATTGATAGAACTCCAAAAACATTTCTAAAGCAGAAGGTCTCGAGGCCATCTTCTTTTCAGACGTCTAAGAGGATTATTAGGTAGTGAAGGAGAAGCCAGGTTAGAAACGAGTTGGTTTGGGTGGTTGGGAAGTTATGGAAGGATTGGTATCTGGTTCTGGCCAAATCGGCAACATAGGGGACATTGAGGTCCTGATGGATGATTTGATTTGTGATAAAGTAAGGAGCAATAAGGATTTTACGAAGGACTTTGGACTGTAAGGATTGGATTCGAGAGGAATTAGATGGTTTAGTGGAGCCCCATAGCTCAACTCCGTATGTCCAAATAGGCCTTATAATAGTCATGTAGATCAGTCTTTTGTAATGGATTGGAAGTTTGGACCGTTTGTCTAGTAAATGTTGTAATAGTCGGAATCGACGAGCAGTTTCCTGTCTTTTCAGTCTTGTATGAGGATTTCCAATAATTAAAAAAAAAAATAAGAGTGTTAGATTTCATTCATTTTATTTTATTCTATTTTTTATCAGGTAAAATCTCCGTGTGCAACTCTAATTAATTGTTTTAAAACGTTTTTGAATAAAATTTACTACAATTGAGCATTAAATTAACTGATTTAATTTTTTTAAAAATTAATTGTAATTAAAATGTTTAGTAATTTAAATTAATAATGGTACTAATTTTTTTATTGCTTTAAATTGTTTTTAACCTTATAATAATCTAAAACATATTTATACGGTCCAGTGGTCAAGTAACTTTATTCAAATAAATCTAATCCTAATGAAGGTCAAAATAGTTTGAATTGATTAAAGCTGTATGATTTTTTTATTAATTTTTGTTGTTATTATTATTTTTGGGGGGGAGGGGTTATAAATAGCTTAAATAGGCAATCCCTCATAACGCACTTTAATTAAACACAATTTTGCAATTCTGCACATCCATACCCTATCTATATCCTCTTATAAAGTTGCATCGAAAATCTAGTATCCTTAATTCTCTGGACACTGTTACAATTCACCTTCCCTACCCTACCCTGCAAATAGTCTTCCTCTGATTTTATATATATTAAAGATAATCAAAAGTGCTTTAGATAGGAACACACGAGTCATGAGTTTATAAATAGAGTCGATTCCAGACAGCACACTCCACGGCCAACAATTAGAAGTGACCGCCTGTCTAAATATATCAACCTCATCTTGTCAACTCCATGTTTTCAAAAAGTTTAGATGTTTTATTTTTAAATTTTCAAATTAAGTTAAAAATTTATGTATGTTGGAGGTATAAGATGTTGCTTTCCAGGAGTACAGTTAGATCCTTCAAGAATAGGATTTCTTTTCATATAAAATCATATATTTTTTTTTTCAAAGAGTACTACTCTCCTCACAATTGGTTAAGGACAGTGGTTCACAACTCATTGTTGTCTGTGGACCAATAATCCTGAAATTGGTACTCCCTAAGGGGTATTTCTCCAGGAAAATATTTTAAAACTACCTTGTTAAAAGTGCATTTTGAGTGGGTTTTTTGTTCATTTACTTTTTAAAACTACAGTACAAAATCAGGAAGAGTAAAAAGTGAAACAATGCTAATAATTTAAATCCTTACAGAATGTGTTTTGCTGGACACTGGTGTATTATCAATACTAGTAGGTTCCCACTCTGGGTCCACGGGACACTTAGGTGTCCCAAACGTATGGCAAGGGGGCCGCCAGGGAATACCAATTCAAATAATAGCAAATATATATATTAAAAAAGTAAATATACAATGTATTCCAGGATTTACTTTGCAGTATTGTTTTTTTTCTTTTCCAACAAATTCAACTACTGTAAGGATAAGCTTGCCGCACTTTTTTTAGCTTGACAAGGGTTCCATTAATTCTTTTAGCCTGATTTGGGCGCCGATATATTTTTTTTTAACCCATTTGTTGTGTTACGAATATTTTTTAGACCAAAAAGAATGATGGCGTGGTGAAAAACGTTTGGGAATCGCTGATCCAAATCTCTGGGTACAGCAACAGAAGAAATCTCAGTATTAAGCTATCTCGGAAAAAGGTATTCTATTTGGTTTGCCTTTTTTTAGATGTTGATATGAGATGTGCTGTCTTGTTTATATTTGATCCTTTATTTGTTTCCTCATAACATTACTCTATTATTTCAACTTTTCCTGTGTGCAAGAGCGATGTTTTATTTTATTTTTAAAAGTCAGTATCGAGTTTGGTCGAAGCTTCTGTATACCATTAGATCGATGTCACTACACTAAGATTGCTATACATTTAGGTTATTTATGATGCCATCTAATACTTCTAAATAGTTTAATAGATTCATGAGTAATACTTTTTTACCTGAATTTATTTCAACAACCAAGTCATTGATTTGCACATTATATTTATATCGTCACTTAATGTGTAATACCTCCTAAATTAGATAAAATCAACAGTGCAATTTAATGCATTAAAAAAATCAATCATACAAGAGACATCTCCACCTATATTTTGTTTTCTGGCTTTCCTGATTCTTTCAATGACGTCTCTTACTTGAAATATTAATATTTTTTTTAATAGTTTTATTTTTAGAGTTAGAGGTATCACAGATTAAAATAAAATTAAAATATTCATAAGAAGGTCTACATTTCCGACTTTTAAATTTTAAAAATCAAAGCTCTTAAAATAATTTTATTACAATGTAATATTTTTTAATACTCAGAATGACTAATGTAAAAAGAAATGAAATGGTAAATTATTTTAAATCAATCAAATTAATGATACTTCAGAGTAAGGTTTTTTTAAAAATTTGTCAGTTAAGCCCAGTCATAGTATGTCATCCAGGACAACATCTATCTGATACTAAATGTAACTTCATCGTGCTTGGATTTACAGAGTTTATTCAAAATAATTTGAGTTAAATCCCCAAAAAAGTGTAAAATAAATGTGCAGTGGCACTTCATTAAAGAAACAGTTGCTCTAACATCTTAGAGATATACCAGCCCTAAATATATAATTTTAGTTTCGTCCGACTTTTCCTTTTCAACCTAGGTTGTTCACACTAAACATAACATTTTTCTAGACTTGTTATTTGGACTCTAGGGCCTCAAATTGTGTATTAGAATAATAAATGTTTTACCATCGCAATACTAAGTAATTGAAAGTAATAAAGTACGGTTAATGTGTAATTTTGTGTTTATACGTTATGTAACTAACTCTCATTGAGTTTCTGAAAATATGATCATTTAGAAATAGAAAGAAATTAATTATTTTATTTTTTTCCAATTTTTTTTTAAAAACCTTTTACAACTTATTACAATATTCTTTGATTAGACCTAAATTTAGAATTACATTTAATTTTTTCTTTACAGATGATTACTGCCATCTGACTCGAGCTAGAAGGTAACTCGCTCTCTTCTGTACTTTGATGAAAACTATAGGTTTGATACATTTAAACTTTGATGCTTAAAGTTTGATATATTTTGATGATATGTGTATCTGTTCTTTCCTAAGGTGCTCATGACCTACACCTTAAAATTAAATTAATTTTGTCTTCCTTGTTTATTTATTTGGTCAAAACGTATTCTGTGGGGAGTTTTTGAACGCGTTTTTATCGTTTTTAAATCGTATGGTAGGTCATTGAACGATTTTACTCCAATATGATAGCAATTTCTTTGTATTGAAACGGTATTTGCTATTTTATTTTGGTGATTAAATTTTTCACTTAAACCAGTATTTATAGATGTTTAACATTTTTCAATTTATTGCACTTTAACATTCTATTATATAAACATATATTGATTTTCCCCATTCAAAATATTATTTTATTTAAAAAAAATATATTTACACTACCCCAACGTTTCAGAGTCCTACTCCGTCTTCAGGACCCTTTCTACTATAACAATATTACGCTATCTCTCTCTATGTCTAAAATTCATAAATTTTACTTTGTTTCCCGAAATATTTAATTATTTAAAAAAATTGACGAAGTAAAGTTTATGGATTTTAGACCCGAGAAGCTAGGAAGAGGCATGATATTATTGTTTAACATACTACATATTTACCTATTGTATTATTTTGTACAGTTGTAAATTACATTAAATAAATAATTAAAAAAAAATATATTATTGTTTATAATAGGAAATACCCTGAACACGAAGAAGGTCTCCGAAATGTCGGTGTAGTGTAAACATGTTTTTAAAATAAAGAAATATTTGGAAAAGAGAAAAAAGAAAATCACTAAATATTTATATGATATGAATTGAACCCTTTCGGGGTAGTAGTAGTAGGTTGATGTATAAACAGAATTTAACATTTTTAAGATTGCTGTCTATATAAAACAATTCAAAATTTTTAGTTTCTGGAAAAGTAGTTCAGAGTATTCTTGATTCTTTTTTTTTTATTAATAATACACGAATAATAATTTTTCTCCCTTTGATCGTTGGATGATTGGGATTATAATTAGAGAAAAAACCGTTACCGTAAAAAAAAATAAAAAAATATCGAGTTACTACTAAAACAAAAATAATCCTAACGATTATAAAATAATACCTCAACGACCCTTGGTAGAATTGTCGGCTTGATAGGTACTCCTTATCTTGCACTACACGTTGGATACTAGATAAGGACTTTTATTGAACAACTGTTTATGATGTACTAGAAATTTCAAGAAAAGGAGATTTAGCTTTCTAATTTGTTTATAATGTAGTATTACGTACTGCCATATACCTCCAGATATTGGTAATAGAGCTTAGAGAACACATTCGCACCATATTTGGAGAGGTATATAAATTAAATGATAACAAAAGTAATTAATATTCTAACAAAAACAATTTGACAATTAGCCATTATCTTCCAGAAATGCTCATATTTCACGTCTCATCTCTATTACTTATTCGGGATTATATCCGAATTGATGATGACAGAAGAATAAAATTAGTTTTATTAAAATCACGAATTCAAATATATACTTCGATCAGAATTTTTTTTTTATTATGAAACAAAGGTAACCAAAAACAAATAAGGAATCAATGCCATTAATGGCCAGTGATGTTTTACGCCATTAAACAAAAACAAAGGAACAATAGAAGAAAAAAAGGAGATATGGGCCATTACCAAATCCACAAGATGCTCCTAAAAACCGCAGTACTCAGTATCAGCAGTTTTTTTTTTTATTTTAGGACCTATATATAGAAAAGATAAGAACCGTACTCACAGGCTTTGGGGCCTTGATGTTCCAGGCCTGGGAGAAGGTCATGGCCTGAGGCTGACAGGAGAGGCAGAAGGCCTCACCCACGAGGGGCTGGACCTCCTTGGGTTGGGCCCCCTTGGTCTTCGGGCTGGAGCCCTTGGGCTGGACCCCATCGCTTTGGGCCCCCTTCCCGTAGGCCCCGGGCAGCCTCCGATAGTAGACTGGGAGCGCCATGACACAGACTGGCCTCCCCCCCTTCTCCCAGTCCTTAATATACCGCGAGGGGGAGGCATCGATTTGTACAGATATCTTCAGGTGAAGGATTAGGTTATCCACCTGTCCTATATATTTAACTACTGATCCATTAAAGTGGCTAGTGTACCCTTCAAGCGTGGGGTATTAATCGTTTTTAATGAGATAGCTAAGGGGATGTAAATGTAAACATGTAAAGATAATGAATTTGATTTTTTCAGTGATATTTTTTATCGGTTTACACCACAATCTACATTATTTGTACCATATGCTCAATATGTATATATTTTTTGTTAACCCCTTAACTTTATCTACACCTGCCAATTGGCAATCAATGAATGTGACGTACTACTTCTGAAAATGAGAGGCATTAGGAGGAAGAGCTTTTCCTCCAGGCCTGATATCAAATTTAATTATCAGACGGGAAGATCCCTCATTCAGCTCATAACAGTTTACAACGTATCTGGTTTACGACTTACCACCATGACCGAATTAATAAGTAACAGTACTCGTTTAACGCAGAGTTTAACTTGAACGTTTTCACCACGATATACCATTTTGGAATTATAAGCGAAAAACATAAAACAGTTCTAATTAATTATTTTATTTATTATTAATTAGTTGATGAGTAAGGTTTCTAGAACTGTCAGAGAAGCGTTTCTGTATTAAATGTAGTGTAAACTTGGAGGAAAGAGTATAATGGAGGGGGTAAGCTGGCAGAAAAAGTGAAGCCAAGAAGTTAGGAAGAAGATAATTAGGGTTGTGGTCAAAAGAGAACAAAAATAACTAACAACTATTTTTTGTTCTCTAAATTAGTTAGTAGTTAACAACTACTTTTTGTTTTCTTTTGGCCGCGTTCCTGACCATCTTATTTGTAATTTGAAATTATACAGTAAATTATTTATGTATATAAAATGAAGCCAAAAAAATGGGCCTTCTATCCTTTCAGGTTTATCCTTTTTGGCTTCATTTTTTGGAATATGCCACTCCTCTTGATATAAACTAAATTTTAAAATTATTTGTAGACGTACGTTTAAAGGGTATGTTTTATACTTTTGGGCCGTATATATATACTAGTACGTCGCATGAAATATGACTTGCTATTTTCCATTGACACCAAAACGTCCATATTCTGTTCAGTTTGTATTAATTTAAATGTATTTTTTTTTTGTATCATCATCTATCCGACCTTAACCAAAGACACCGTGTGGCTAAAAAAAATACCCGAAGTGGGTTAGTAGTTCGAAAATAGAAATCGAAGGCAGCTATAAATCAGTATTTCTAGATAATTGATTCCTTTTCTCAAGCGTTTCTCTTTCATGAGATGTTTATATCCCCAAGTTTTTTTAAAAATTATTTTAGTTGATTAGTGACAAGAATAAGTAAAACACAATCATGCCGGGTTCCTCTACTTTTTGGATTTTAATAAAGCAATTAAATAAATTAGTAGATTAGTTTATTGCGACAATAATTACTTATAGTTGAATTAATTAAGGGATATTTTGAATTAATTTTGATCGAATATCATCAAGTTCTAAATTATATTTGAGGTACAAAGTGCTAGCATATCTATTTAGACAACTATCAATGAACACCACGCCTCCTCTATGAACCTTTGGAAATAAATTCATGTAGTCTTTAATTACTTTAAAAAGATTTTAGATTCACTCCTAAATAACAAACAATTTAACTTAATAAGCTTATAAGAATAAACAGATATTTTGCTCTAAAATTTAACGCAATTACTGACAGACACTACCTCATTCAGCATTAAGCTGCACCTTCATTGAATTCTTATTTCTTACGACTCAATGGCGTTTGATCAAATGTTATCGTGCTATATAAGTAATGTATCAATATTCCATCAGAAACCATTTCGAATTAACTCAAAGTATTTTCAGCATTTAGTCTGATCACTGTTTTGTATTATAAACTAGACAATTCAAATTTCGGAATGTGGCCTCGAGATTCGCCTCGCCTTTATCCGGTCCAGGAGGTACATACAAACATTCTATATTGTTCTGAGGGATATATTAAATACTAAACCGTGTCTAATAAAAGTGCTATAAATATAAAACGAAATCGCCACTATTTCAGTATTTATTTATGTTTATTTCATTTACTGAAGAAAATGGAATAATAGAATGACAACCCAATCCAATAGTGTCCATATAAATCCAAATGACTGGAAGTAATATCGCTAATTTAGGACTATAAAACACAATATTACATAAATGCAGACGAGAGACAGTACATGTCATATCAATAATCTAAAAATAGTTGGCAAAAATGTATGGCTTAGAAATACCTTATAACTGCCAAAAAAGTATACTTCATTTTTTGACGTTATTGATATCATGAAATTACACGTCGTAGATTTGTGGACATGTTTGTGGTTAAGGCGGATATCTGCGGAGAATAAAATGACATAAATAGTAACTGATCAGTACGGATTTTATGAGATTTTTAAAAAGTCAAATTATTTATCTACATATGTATTTATTTTTACTTAAATATGTAGAAAAACAAAATCTTTCTATGAAAATGCAAAAATATGGAAATTATAAAAATACCGCATACTGACAGTTTTTAATTTTTTTTTTTTTTTTTTAAAAAGTGTTAAAGATAAAAAAAAAAATTAATTTCAATGGTTATTTTAATTAGCAATCCTCATCTTTCTAAACAATACATTTACAAGTGAGATACATCTTTAAATTTTCAAAAACAATTCGTTTACGACTGTTTCACGAAATTAATTTCTATCGTTCGAAAAATTGTTCTTTGTCTACAAGCATGATAGGTATATAAGGAACATGAAAGCAATAAAATCCTTATAGCTATTACAAACTATTATAAAAGTACGTAGGGTATCTATGAGGTACATTCTTGGGGATCTATGTGTATTATGATCTTAAACTATGAATTAATTTTATATTTCCCAATTTACAAAATGTTACGTTTAGGTTGGGAAAGGAAATTTGGACTAAAATATGTACTTAGAAAAGAAAAAATATAAATACAGTGAAATATTTAAAAATATGCTAAATAAGATCAGTTTAAAATCTTTATAGACATCACTAGATGTTGCTAATGTAAACATGGGCACTGAAGCTGGAAAAAAAAAATGTAAAAACATAAAAATCCTCAGAAAATAAATAAATATAGTCTCGGTAATCCGAACGTCGGTTCTCCGAACACTCCAGTAATCCAAGCTGGCGTAAAAAAAAATCATAAATCATTTTAGTCACTGTTTGAAGTAGGCAACAGAGAATGATATACAGTGGCAGCAAGTACTTCACTAACGACGTTTGAGAAAAGTAATGAAGAAGTTTTTGCTTAAATTTCAACAAAATAATCGACTTATTTAAAAAACATTGTTTTTTTAAATCCTCTGTCAAATTTCCAGTAAAATATGTTAAAAAAATTAAATAAATAACAACGATTATGTATATTCATAATGCTGAAATTTTTTACACAATTTTTCATGATAATTTCTGTAATCCGAACACTACTCTGCAGCAATTATTTCGGATTAGCGAGATTACACTGTATTTACAAAACAAAGCACCAAACAATTGCAATTATTTTGGTAAAATTTACTGAGCTTTGTATTTTTTAAATTTTTGTGAAGAATTAAGAGAATATATTATAAGGTATAGAAAAACAAAATTAGTTCCATCGCTTATCTGAATTCTTCAATAGTAACTGTGGAAGGATGGCTCAAGAAATTAAGGGGAAAGAATATAACATATGATAATAAACTATAAAATAATGTCAGAAGGAAGGTTTTACCATATTTTATGATACATAAAATATTATTATAATGTATTAACAATTTATTTATTTGTTAGTAATTGTAATATTAATCTATTGATTGCTTTGCAATAAGCAAATTCGTTGTTGGCTTAGGCATCATCTCATCGCAGAATTGCAAGTCAAATAATTTAGTATATGGTGAGCTAAAAAATAAATGCAGTTTTTTAGTGTGAAATAAAACTAAATTTTTATTATTATAGTTAACTATTCAAATATCTTCCATTGTGTTCGATGGCTTTGTGCTATATTTTTGTCAACTTAACGCCATTTTCCAACCAGGCTCCCAATAATACCGTACGTGTTGCTAAACATGTCTGAAGCCTCTTATTGTCGTGATGGAACATCATGATTCATAGTGATTTGCCTATTCATGATTCATGGAACATGATTCATTTCGCCTATTCTTATTGATTACTTCCTCTATACTTTCAAAAGTCGCTGGCAAAAACCGCATGAGTTTATTGTTTGGTTGCTCTGAAGCATCTCAAAATGTTATTAAACCTGCCAAATTTACGCCATGATATTTTTCTTATTCAATTCAGCTTTCCAGTTTGAACTGGTTCATCGTACTTGGACCATGATCTTTTTCGATTAACGTAATTTTAGGAGATCAATTTTTCGTTTTTTCAAAAATGGATCGATTGTATTGCGTTTTAAAAAAAAAATCGAACAAATATTGATTTATTGTGAATTTTTTTAATACGTGTGGTAACCACACATCAAGTTTCTCAGCAAGTCCGAGGCTTCTTATACTGTTTTCAATTGTTTTGTATGATACATTTTAGTTTTAGCCATCTCTTGGACAAGTATATGATGATTCGGTTCAATTGCGGCTTTCAATTTATCAACAACAAATTCACTTTCGATTCGACCAGAACGTTGGTCATTTTTCAGCGAAAAATCTCTTGAACGAAATTTTTGAAACCAATTTTGACAGGTGCGTTCTTTCAAATAATCTAAATTTCACAACTTTTTCTTTTAATGAAAATAAAAAAGCGTTGAAAATGCTTATTTAATTTTTGTAACTTGACAGTCACAAGAAGAATTACAGTGAATTCGTTTCTATAGAAACTACCGATCATATCGACCTCCAAATAACAAAAGAAAAAAAAACTTTAAATTGACAAAAGAATAGCGAAACCATTATAATGTTATCTACTGGTGCAAACGGAAATTAATTTCTTATCAAGCCTATATACCTCCTGGGGCCTGTTTCATAATAAAGTACAAGTTAATAGTACAAGTCTTTTACTTGTACTTTGTACTATTTCGAATGATTACTACAAAGTACAAAATACAAGTTGTACTTTCGAAAGTACAAGTAAAACATTGGAAGGTTACACCTTACTGTCGATATTAGGCTTCTAAACCGGGAAAATA
>NW_027112074.1:2148992-2154343 GCF_000696795.3 Halyomorpha halys | reverse complement strand
TAAAGCAATGTACAATAATTCTGTTTTGTCTTAAAAGTTTTGATTATTTCATTGATCCGACATTAATAGAATTTTAAATTATTAATCAATTCAATATTTTCAATTATATTCTTTTGTATTGAGATTTCGGAATGTAAAAATACATTTATAAATCGGGTAAGACTTTTTTTTTAAAGCTAATGTTAGATTAGTGAATTGCCTGCTATTTTATGCTTTTAGTGTGTCGTCAGGAAATGGGTGAAACAACGGTGTTTTTCGTATTTGATACTTTAATACTTGCTACTTTAAAAAAAAAAACTCTATATGCTGAAAATTTAATTCTTAAAGCGATTTTTGAACACATTAACAGCTAAATGGTTTCACGATCTACCAATGATAAGAATACATAACCTGCTCTTATGTTTACTTGTACTTTTTCAATAGTACAAGTGAACTCGCTTCTCCCGGTACAAGTATTAAGCTTGTACTTTGTAACTTGTACACTTGTACTTTTTTACTTGTACTATTAGTTCCATTATGAAACAGGGCCCAGGCCACCACCTCTGTAGGTTGCGCTGTAAGCATTCCTTGGACACATTGATGTTTCTGTCAATGAGTTTATGTTGTAAGTCAGTCTTTGGTGGATGTAATTGTAATATTCTGCAGCAGTGACTGAAATTGTTGTAATTTCCATGTCCTTAGTGTATAATATAATTTGTCACGTAAAATAGTGCGTCCACTGTTTCAATTATTACTTTTTACGTATTGTTTTACGCTGAACAACTTCAAATATTACCTTAAGCTTATTAGGAGACTTTGGAGTAGGCCGAAAATATTTTATATATATTTAAACAATTTTTATTTTAACTTTTTAACCTTTTTATTTGCGTTTTAACCTATGTTTCATTTAATTTTTGCTTTCAACTAACTTTTTTGTTTTTTAAATCTATATATTAGTATTTTTATCTATTTATTTATTTTATTTTATTTAAACTTATTTCCTGCTCTTACTATTGTATCTTCGATATGTTTTTAGATTGCTCTCTAATAATGATAAATTCTTGTTTATCGTATCAAATGTGGGTTCCAGATCACTGGAGAGGGGAAGTATCAGTAAAAGAGCTAGGCAGAAAAAAAAGGCAGTTATCTCACCCCAATTTTTGATTACTTTAATGAAAACTATGTATAATTACTAGTCAAAACTGATGAGTCTGCCAAGTATAGGTTTGGGAATAAAAAATGGCGGCTGTTTCAAAACCTTAAAAAAACTTTAATATTTCATTCGGAGCTATTTATCTTTAAAATTACCAACAACATCAAACAATCTAAAAGAACATTATTTAAAGAAGAGTAAATTTGCTGAAATATGAGCCCTAACAGAGCTATTTACGTTCAATAGTTCTCGAGATTTAACTATTTAAAAAGAAGCATTTCTTAAAAATCTACTGAAATATCAGTAGTTAGTGAATCTGTTTTGAGAAATCTATATCTCAATAACAATTAGACGTAAAAATGTCTATTGGCACTCAAATTAAAGCTAAATAATTGTACTATAAAGTAGTTTATGACCTTTACCTTCGTAGGAATAATAGTTTTCATGATATTTGCTAAAATAAATTGATTTATTGTTGTTTAGACAGTAGGTTTGATTTATGAAAAACTTTATTTCAGAAACCATTGGACGTACAGATGTCTGCTAGCATTCATATTAAAGCTAGTTAAATATACTATAAAATAGTTTATAACGTTTATCTTTGTAGGAGTAGCAGTTTTTATGATATTTGACAAAATGAACTCACAATATGTTAATTTCTAGTTGTTCCTATAAAATTTTTGAAAAAATATATCTCTACTGACACTCAAAATAAATTAAATTTAACTTACTATAAAATAGTTTATGAGACTTAGATATTCGTAGGGGTAGTAGTTTTTATGATATTCACATATGAAAATTAGCAAATGAAAATTTTTCCAAACAACTATAAATCAATTTATTTTAGGAAATTTCATGAAAACTACTACTCCTACGAAAATAAACGTCATAGACTACTTTATAGAACATTAAATTAGCTTTAATTTGAGTGCTAAGAGACATCTGTACGTCAAATGGTTTTTCAGATATAGATTTTCAAAATAAATTCACTAACTACTGATCTTTCAGTACGTTCCATACATTTTTATGAAACCGTTTAAATGTTGCTTTTTAAATCTAAAACTATAGAACGTAAATAGCTCTATTAGGGCTAAGATTTTAGCAAATTTACTCTACTTTAAATGATGTTCTCTTAGATTTCCTATTGTTGTTGGTAGTTGTAAAGATATAGAGCTCCGAATAAAAAATGAATTAGTTTTAACGTTTTGAAACAGCCGCCATTTTTTATTCCCCCTATACTTTGCAGACTCATCAATTTTGACTAGTAATTATATCTAGTTGTCATTTAAGTCATCAAAAATTTGGGTGAAATAACTGCCTTTTTTCTCCTCGTGGGCTATTGTATTATATATGAGAGAGTGAAATAGGGAGAATAAAAATGCCAAGTAAATTGTCAGATTGGTATTTAGTAAAACTTTATACAGAGCTACTTCGTTAGTTAAGTATAATTGAACGTCTGTCAAGTAACCTAGATTAAATATTATAACATAGAATACAAAATTAATTACATTACTTTCTAGTTTTTCTTTTTATTATTTTTTTTTTTTACTTTTATATTCAAGTTTCTTGACACCTTCAAGGAAATAGTCGGATTCCGCATTACAGTTTATTATGCAAATAGTTAATAAGTGCAAAACCAGTTCACTGTTGGGCTGCAACTTATAAAATGTCATTTCCTATGGCACGAGGCAAAATAAAGAAAAGAATTTTACGATATTTATTAGTCTTTTTTTCAAAATAACTTCTATAATAAATTGCTCTTAAAGCCGAATTTCGAATTCGAATTTTCAACGGAAATACACTTTTTGAGGTTCCCTGATTCTTAATAACCATTATTACTTAAACTTATACTACCTTAAATTTAAACTTAGGCTAACATAACTTAAGAAAAGCTTCGTTACAAGCGCGCTATCCCTTTAGGTTCTGAGACCGTAGGAAATTGCTATTTAGCGAGATTAGGAACCTTCGATCGATGGGACTCAGCTTTATTAATCAGTTTAAGGTCTTGAAGCAGTAACTTTTAAAGGTTGTCAACTGTGTTGCTTTATTTGAAATAAATAAATACCAGGTCCATTATTTGACTAGTGGAGACAATGGAATAATGAAATCTGTTGCCACTTATGGTAGTCAACTTGCAGGGAAAGTTATAGCCTGAAGTAGGGTACTGCTAGACTTAATACCAAAAGGCTTTCAAGTAAACATTGCAAGTGTATATAAGAAGATTATCGGAAAAAATAAAGCAGTCTTGACTGCCTGCGTTTATTATTTCGTTAACCAATTCCTTTTTTTTATATATTTGTAATAATATTAAAAACATTAATAATGTAATTATTCAAAGAAGAGTTATGTCGCTTTGTAGGTATGTTATGTACACTTTGATTCAAAAGAGACCGTTAGTTTCTTCATTTTATTTCTCCTGACATTGGTTTTGTTCTCTCGTTTACTCTTTCGCTTAAAAGCTAAATAGCTCTGACTGTTTACTAGCTTTGTTACGGCGAGCTGAACAAAAAGGTTTTAAGTTATTTTTAAACCATTCACTTCAAAGTTTCTATTCCCGGGCATCATTGTTACAGTTCGATATCCTTCGAGAAATGGTTACGTTTTAATATATTATTTTGCTTGATCCTTTTCCGGCGGTAACTATGGAGATAAGTCTATGATATTTCGTCGATTAATTAAAATCACATTTAAAATGCTGGTCAAAATACTTATTATACATATCAGTCCTAACTTATTATTAATTCAACAAAATAAATAGTTATCGGTCCTTTCTTTCTTCACGATCTTTGAAATAAAAATTCTTAATATTGTCATAAAATTAAGTCGTAAATAAAAATCTCATCTTTTGTCACGCTAAAATATGCACTTGGTATGACATTTCTTACCATTAATAGAGGAAATAACTCTAAAATATTAATAAAATAAAATGTAGTTCATAAGTTATTTTCGATTTAAAAAAAAAATAATTTTAAAAAACTTAAATTAATTGAACCTTAAGTGTACATGTATATTAATGAAAAATTAACAAATAAAAATTAAGGAAATATATCAATTACAGAAAAAAAAAAAGTCCTAACTGGAATGAAAAACCACTGAGCTTAAGTAATTTCAAAAGTAAAATATTTTTTTAATGATAAACATGTTGTAAAATATTATTATTCATATATTGCAATATAAAAGACATGAGAAAAAAGTAAGAATAGGAAAAAGTTTAAATAAATTGTAAGGAATACTTGTAGAAGTTGTATATATGAAAATATATAGATTTAGATTTTAATAATTAAATTGTGATGAATTTGAAAATGCTTGAAAGTGGTCAATAGAAATATTATAGAAATGTGGAATATATATCTGCTAAAAAAGGTTTTGTTTTTATTTTGAAATGGGCTTGTTCCAAAGATATTACCATAGACAGGAGTTTCTTTCTCTGTCTGTCACAAAATATACTCTGTCTATCGTTTAATACAAATTAAATTTTTTACAATTTGTTTTGTCAGTTGTGTTACGATTCAAGTGAAACACTGATATGTACATAGAATAAAACTGACAATTGTTTATTATTATATACTTTAGTACTAAAAAATATGGTCCAAAATATTTTTCTCTTAGTCTTTTTGATTAATATTTAATTAAATAAATTCTTATAATGGAAGGAGTGAAAGCTAAAAGAAAAAGAGAAACAAAAGCTAGAAGTTAACAAATGAAGAATAAAAAAAAAAAGATTTTCTGAAGAGGTAAAAGAATTAATTAATGTAAAAGAATTAAGAAAATATTAATGAGAAAGAAAATTTGTTTGGTTCAACACCTTTATAAATAAAAACAAACAACTTCCTAGGAAAGAAAATCTAGAATGAAAATATTCCATAGTAACTCATCTATTAAATAATAGTAAATTATTAATGAATTTTTGCGAGATAAATATAATTGTTTATTTATTAATAAATATAATAAAGAACTTTGCTGTTGCATCTATTATCACTTCCTAAAGTTTCGGGTATCCTTTACAACGCATGTATACACTGCATGAACATAACTTTCTGATTTATATTTTTTTACTTTTTAGGCTTTTTTAAACACTTTTTCTTTTATTGGTTTTTATTTTGCTACAGTATAAAATTAGAAACATGTATGAAAATTCAAATCAGTTCACTGTAGCATGTCAAAGGCAATTGAACCTTACGTGTATCATGTATTTATTATAGTTTTATGGCACAATGTA
>NW_027112074.1:2113232-2148882 GCF_000696795.3 Halyomorpha halys | reverse complement strand
AAAAAAAACTCTAAAACACATATTATCACACATATCATGCCATGCAATAACTATTTCAATCACCGTAAATTATTCAAGAAATAAATTGAAAACTGGCAAAGTCAGTGAATGGCATAAACATTGATAGATATCATGATAGATATCAAATATTACCGTGTGTTCATTTTTAATATATATATATATTTTTAAATAAATACGAACAAGTAAGATATTTGAACCTGATTCATATATTGATTTTTTTTTTAATTTACCTGCGAATCTAAATCGATGTGAAGATGCCTCTCTATCACGTTTAGCATTTTTATATAATCATCCATCCCTTCGTACATTAAATAATTATATCACAAATTAATAATATAATATAAATTAAAATATCACAATATTTCAAGATTTATTATATGTCCACTTATCAAATTAACTGTAAGGCACTGACACTCCGTATGGAAGTCGGCTCGTAAACTGAATACACGCTTTGAAAGAAGGTCGTTTGTGATTATTAAGACTTCCTTCTACATTACGACAATGAGGAATAGACTCCGCCATTATTATGGTCAAAATATTTACTCCTTTGCAATCCAGTCGTTTTGAAGAATAGATTTTTGTAGTCAATGAAAATAATAAATAGGAATTTCAATTTAGAGTTCAATAATAACAATATCTTCGTTTTTTTTTTTTTTAGATTGAATACAATTTAAGACAAAATTAAAATTATACCTAATCCGATAGATTTTTTTTAGGTTAAAAATCGCTTGCTATATCAGTTGCTCGGTCAAATTGTAGTATCAATTGCTGAGGATATTTAAATTAGAAGTAACATATTTTAGAATTTCTAAAATACACTTCTTAGTCATAGTCATCGTGCGCCTAAGATTTGGTAACCGAAAATGTGTGCCTGCCTAATACTTGGAGGAAGGAGTTAAATGGAGGGAGTAAATTACCAGAAAAAGTGAAGCCAAAAAGACGGGCCTTATGTACCTTTCAGGGGCGTGGCAGAGGAGTAGGGAAAGAGTATGAGCCAATTCCGGGATGCTTTCTGTTTCAGTTTAGATTATAATGGGAGACATTCCCATAAACCTCAACGTAAATCTTCCTTTCCTGAGCGTGACCTTTTAGGCTTTCTTACTTTGAAGGGGAATGGGATTACGCCACCTCCTTGGCCAAAAATAACTTGTACTAGCATATTAATAATTGTTCTTCGAAACAGTTATTAATTATTTTCAATAAATATCATTGTCAGAATTACCGCATAATTTTTATTTTATTTAGGGACAATGAAACTACTTTTAACTAAAAATGGTAAAACTTTACAACCATAACACCAATTGCCGCAATAACAATCATAGTGTAAACTGAACTAAATATGTCTTCCTATGTTTACTACTACCGTTGCAGGGGGTGACGGTAGCAGTGTGGTAACGCCCCAGTCTACCAACCCAAAGGTTAAGAGATCGAGTCCCCGGGCCTACCCGGGATTTTTTCAAGCATGTAAATATTCAATACTCACTGACAACCTCCCCCGGGCATTTGTGAGGCCCGTTAGCCAATGGGTGGCACTCACAATAATAGGCGTGGGAGTGATGAACCCACCCTATGAAAATCTCGTCATGAGACGCGCGATGTATTTCCTACGTACATTGTACGAGGCCTTGGACCTCTATGGTCTGTCGTGCCAATAATAATAATAACTACTACCGTTAATGGAATTCAGTGTTATGTATCCTAATAAATTCTCAAATCACTCACTCTTCTTTTGTCCAAATCCTTTACGTAAGAAATACATTATTTTTGAAAATCATTCTAAGCAAGAAAAAATAAATATTTATTTAAAATATCAATAAATACATTCTTTTAGAGGGTGTCAAGGAAACTTTTGATATATTAAGGCATATTAATCCAAGTGTATTTAGTGAAGAACAACGGCTGAAGGTTTTCAACAATAATGTATTGCTCATGAAAAGGATTTGGACAAAAGAAGAGTGAGTGATTTGAGAATTTATTAGTCTACTTAACGCTGAATCCCATTAACGGCAATAGGCAAACATCTATATTTCACACTATTGTAGTTGTTGCGACAATTGCTGTGGTAGCTGTGTAGTATTACCATTTTAACGTGAAAGTATTTCCACAGTCGCTAAATAAAATAAAAATTATGCAGTAACTCTGACAATGAACTTAATTGATAACAAATAATAACGGTTTCAGAAAACAATTAATAACCTCCTAGTACAAGTTATTTTAGGATAAGAGGCTGGCGTAACCCCATTTTCCTTCAAAGCAAAAGTGAAGCCTAAAAAGCCACGCCCTCATAAGGAAGGTTTACGTCGAGGTTAATAATAATGTTCGCCATTATAATCTAAACTAAACAGAAGGCAGCCAGTGATTGGCTCGTGCTCTTCCCATACTACCGCGCCCCTGAAAGCCTTTTTTGGCTTCACTTTTTCGGCCAGCTTACCCACTCGATTATACTCCTTCCTTCACGTATTAGGCGTTCAAACGCCCAGTACCCATGTTCTAAGTTATAGTATATGTCGTCAAACAATACACTGATGTAGTAAAAAATATATGAAAATTGGTTGTAAAACATGCACTCGTGTTTAACATTACAAGGTGTTTTATGGTTACCAAATCGTAGACGCACGATGACTATGACTAAAAAGTATATTTAAGTAATTCTAAAATATGTTACTTTTAATTTAAATACCCTCAGCAACAGATTTTACAATTCGACTACGCAACTGATATCGCAAGTGACCAAGATTTTATAATATAAATAACTCATCAAACCTAAATAAATTATTAATTTAAGTTATAAGAAAAAACCCACGAAGGGTCAAGGATGCAGTATTTGTAAGGAAGTACTGTTAGTAAGGATTACAAATAGTAAGGATTTAGTAAGCAAGTACTGGACCAACGGTTGTGCAAGGAGGTGATTTGATCAGAATCATGAGCCTATTTTATGAGGCTGGGTGGACCCTAGGATGGAGACCTCCTGAACCCTCAGGGTTGATTCACGGTTCTATTAACAGAATGAAAAATTATCTGACAAAGCCGGGTTCGAACTTGAGTCCTACCTTATTAATCATTAATATTAATAAAAAATACATTCAGAATAATCACATAATGAACAAGACATTTTAATGCTAAAGGTGTAACAAATGTATCACTAGATACAATAGTTAAGGCCGAACTATTCTTGAAGATAATAAACTGTATATAAAGGCACTGTTTGTGGAAACAGCACCCTCTGGGAATCTTTCCTAACAACTGGGTCGAACTATTTGTGTCTTCGCTTTTACTACTCCTTATCAAAACTGGACCAATCAAATTACAAATATATAAAACTATTTTTTTTTTAAATAATTCATTTATTGATATTTACAACTGTATACATATATACACATCAAGTAAATTTGCTGTAACTGATATTATGACATGATAAAAACATGTGGAGAATCTACCCATTGATAGAACTCCAAAAACATATCTAAAGGAGAAGATCTCGATGCCATCTTCTTTTGAGATGATTATTAACGTCTAGGAGGATTATTAGATAGTGAAGGAGAAGCAAGGTTAGAAACGAGTTGGTTTGGGTGGTTGATTTAAAACTTAAAATCATATTTATAATTCATGAGCTATCAGTCAACCAATTTTATATTTTTACTATTGTAAAATGATTTTAGGAAAAAAAATCCTATTTCTGGATCATCCAAGCTGAGCCCATGAAATTTTCTAACTGATAGTTAGAACGCTCTGAATCCGATATAGCGTATCCATCAAGTTTCGTTTAGTATTTTTCTAATATGTTTATATTTTAAATATAAAATTATTGGTTATTAAACACTATAGAACAAAAATCCAGGATGTTGTCCATGGAAAAATATGTGGAACGGATGGATGTTCTATTTAAAGAGGTTTATTTATATATAGAAAGTAATTAAAGGAATAATCACCTCTGGTGTTAAATTGCTCTATGAAAATGGTATAACTAATTATTTAGCCAAAGTACCACTTACGCACTTTACTTATAATTAAAGATGAATCAAAACAAATAAGATACTGTTTCTGAAAAGCGATGAAAAACTTCAGAAAGAAAAAAAAATATTGAACCAACGTGAAAAAAGAGGCAATTCATTTGATAATATGGTCCTTATATAAGTATCTCTTTTATTTCAAGAAGAAAACTAGAACAGAATATTTCACGGGGTACTTAATTCTGAATAATTTTTTTTGGTTCATCAAATGTCTATATTTTCCTGTTGTTTTACTTAACTCCACTTAATGATTCATTATATTATGATTAAAATTACCTTATATGTATGTGTGTTTAATTATGTATAGATACACTTATTTTTATCGTATTCTTGTATCATTTTGTTTTATTGTATCCTTTATCTGCTCTTTAGTTTTAATGCTCCTTTCGTTTTTATATTAGATATCATGTTACATATTTTATTTATTATTGTATGTGGTATAATATTATATTTATTCTTTTTTATATTTTATATTGTATTCTTATTTTAAATAAAGTTCACTCCATGCTTATTACGAATCCATCAGCTTTGTAAATCTGTGTCATTATTATTTACTTTATTAGTTCTTTCAATTATTTTCATTTTTTTAAATTATTTTCATTTTTAGTATTTGGTTAATTGAATTCTTAGTTTTGTCACTAGAGATTAATTATATTATACTAGTTCTAACTTATAAATCGTAATGGCCTCAGCGCCCTAATATTCGAATGTGTAATTAATAAATTTCATTTGCCTATCATTTCTATGTGTTATTTAGGCACCGGCCTACAGATGTTTTCATCTGGTCTATATTATTATTATATTGTCCAGGTTAACCATATTGGATGTACACTTCTAAATAAATATAACAAAAAATATCTTGATGCCTGTTATTCTGTTATCAATCGACTAAAAGATCTACAATCTTACTAGTAAATAAAATAATTGAAAAATGATAATCGATAGGTTTAATCAAAACTGATCCTAAGTGACTTTCAGTTTCGATATGCAGTGTTTAATAAGTTTCAGTGGTTTAAGATTGTTTCCTGTTATTTGTTTTCCATTTTTGAAGGAAGGGTAATGAGAGAATAACTAAAATTCTTAGTATTATTATTTCTCAGCTCTCTTTTATGTCCCCTTAGCTATTAGAACCTTGAGCCTGGAGCCTAGCATAGAACACGACACAAGGAAGTATGAATATTATGTAAGAGTATGCAAATTATGCAACATTTCCACGTGGAACCGTTAGCTGTGAAACTTATTAACTTGGAGTTTAAAATTATTCAATATCACGAGCCAATAGAAATCTTAGTGTAATTTGAAGTTATTGAAGTTGAATGGGCAATTGAAAAAAAAAATATTTGAAATCAAATATCAAACTGTCGAGCAGTTAATTTGTTCTTTTGTAACATCATAAATAATAGATTTAGGACAAGGTTTTTTAAATAAAACTTACTCTGCCATCACCAATAACTTGTAGATTAAAGCCCCTAAAAATAACGATGTTCTTAGATAGATTTTTAAAATTATATTTTTTTTTTTTGGAATCTTTACCCCAAAGTCTTGGTGGAAGCGGGCAGCTTACCACGCACTGTGCAAATAATTCCAGGCACGTGGATTCCAATCCGGGTATGGCAGATAAGTATTTTGTGCTTCAATTTAGCCGTGAGTCAGCCCGGTAAAAATCCGGCGGTCGTGTGTGATTCTGACTATAAAACTTCCTTGCACAACCATTGGTCTAGTAAAAGAAGTACTGGTTTAAGAGAAAGAACACATGCAACTGTTATGGTCCTGCGAAAATCAAATAACAATTCCATAAATTGTAGAAATCGATATGGGGGGGGGGGGGGGGGGTAGGAGGAGGAAGTGTGAAGTATGTTAAGTTGATATTCGTTTTTCGATCCTAAAGGAGCCCCTAAATACGAATTTTCATGAAAAAGGAATGATTCATTTTTTTTGTTTAAAATTTGGGTGGTAAGTGAAGGTTATATAATGGACCACTGCTCTATTTTTTATTTTTTTCTTGTACGACGTTGCGAAATACCTTTTCAATGTTTATTATATAATGAACAATAAATCATTATTTTGTAATTTCCAGACTTTTTTTTTTTAATCTCTACAATAATAAATAAATTTTAAATCATTTGAAAGAATTTTGGATATCTGACATTATTTGCGCTTTTAGTTCAACAGCACTCTTCAGAAAAAAAATAGAAAATGATTTTCTCTTTTTTTTTAATGTTTCGTTAATTGCTTACCTGAAACCCATCATACATTATCCGTTCATTCACTTCAATTTAAAAATCACTCCCAAGCTTATAGATATACCCAAGTGCATTCTTGATGCCAAAATAATGAGTTAAAAATACTTACTATGTTTTTTATAAATGGTAAAAAAAATTTGGAACATATGTAATCCAAAATAATTGATAATATCAATTTATAGTCATATAAAAATAATTGATAATGATAGTCATTTATCACAACTTGCAAATTTACAGAATCGAACATTAAGGACAACAACGAATCCCAATAATAAAGAAGAAAATCATTGGTACTTTACCACTTAAACTATTTTATTTTTACAGAATTATCTTGAAATTCATGGATAATAATTTATTTAGAAAAGAAATAATATATTTAAAATATGTTAGAAACAAAAATTAAATTTATCAAACCACCCTATGACAATAAATTCAGTAAATATACCTTAAACTGTATGGTATCATATCTGTAGAATCACTTACCAGAAGAACTAATACATAAATCAACCTTAAAAGTAAACTAAAATAGAAATATTTAATTGGGTACTTTCTTTCTTTTATGATTCCCAATAATCGATTTTGATTCACCAAGTGACCATATCTACCTGTATTTTTTCTTAACTCCACATAATTGTTCATTATATTACGATTAGAATTACCTAGGCATATTTGTGCTTAGTAAGAGATATTATTTATTTAGATAATAATAAGGATCCTCATTTTTATCATATTCTGTATTATCTTGTTTTATTCTCAATATTATATTAATTCATTCATTGTAAATTTGCAGTATTATTCATTAGCATTATTCACTACAAAGTTCTTTCAGTAATTATTATTATTATTAATTTAATTTAATTCAATTTTTTTAATAATTATCATTTTATTTTTAGTAGTTATTTTGAAGTTATAATTGAATTATTAGTTGTAACACTTGAGATTAATTAATATTGTAGCTATCTAGCTTACAAATTGTATAGCCTCCACAAGGCCCTAATAGTCAAAATTATAATAATTACATTTCACTCATGTCTATCATTTTAGTGTTATTTTGGCACCGGCCGATAGATGTCATCTGGTCGGACCATATTGCTTGTAATTTTTTTAATGAATAAAACAAAATTCTGGCTTTAGTGAATAAAGTAAATTATTAACACTTAAACACCTCAAGTTGTCGAAATACAATTGAATTGAAATATTTCTCAGTTATTAATCGTTGCGGCCTTCAATTTTCCAAGATTTATTCGTTGTTTTGATTGAATAATAAAAATTTGCAACTTTGCAGATTTACAGTAAACTGCTGAAACATTTCTTAATTAGGACATGTAAATTGTTTGTCCTATTATGGCCTGATGTTGATTGCATTTATTAGAAGTTTAATATTAAACGATCAGGTATATAAAGGTACTTGGCAGAGGCCAAATTTTGATGCTGAAAAAATTTTTACAATACGCTGGAAAATAATTAAAATGAGGTTTAATTTTATGTTAATTTATTCCGAAAAACACCGCAAATAATAAACTATGATTTTTTTTTTAATAGTTATTTCTATATACTTTTTAAAAAACCAATGGTAGTAGTGCTTGGTGGGGCTATTAAGGTCATATTTTCATTTAATTTTTTATTCCAGATAACCCCGTTCAAAAAATAAATAAATAGAGAGAAAAACTGATTTAAAAACAACACTTCATTGGGTACACTTAGCATACTTCTTCAAATCTAATCAGTTTTTTTTAATCTTACACCATATAGGCATAGCACATGTAAACAATATGTATTAATAATATATGACTATTTCTTTTTTTGTTTCATCGCTTTGGTTCTTTTATCTTTTTTATTCTTTTTCATTATTTTTTTTCTACTTTCTGTACTTTATTATTTTTTTTTCCTTAACCCCTATACTTTCTTTTTTTTCTTCTATCTTTTTTCATATATTCTCTTTCAATCCAATGTAATATTCATCTTTTATTTTTTCTTATTTTTCCCTTCTTTAACATAAATAAAACATCACTAAGAACAGACCTTAGTTTCATTATCGCATCAAGTACTGACGTTCATCACGCTAGACACAGTAATGCGATTGTACTAACACGATACTGTGTAGTATTAACTATCACGCCCTGGTGCGACAGTACTGCCATGACAATAACTATCATGTAGTTTGCACCATAGTAGTGGCTGTAGACAAATTTATTCAAAAACTATATTTTTAGTTTCAGAAAAAGAATTATTAAGCTGATTTTTCGCATGTTTACAGCTATACAATAGGTATCTCCGCAAAATTTGAAGAAAAACTGAGGGAGTAAGGTTCAAAAGTGTGTTGAGCTGATTAGGAATGACCCATATATATTTATTACACCCTCCGTACAACAAAACGCGATAAATCTAAATTTTAATATGCTTCAGGAATTTCACAACTCAATCCGAACTTTGAACGGAATATTTAAATTAAGATTTGTTTTTAGATTTGTGTTTCTACTACATAAGTTACAGAATGGGATAAATGCCTATATTATCTAGGGATATATAATATGGGATAACCAAAAATAGGTTTTTGGGTTATCTGAAAAAAAATTCAAACTTATATTTATTCTTATTACCGTATTCATATAACGTGTACATGATCACAAATGTTTAAAAAAAAAATTATATATGGGTACACTTTTGTCAGAAATGTTATTTCAATAGTGTACGATGTACCAAAAGGAGATAGAAAAAATTAATTTCAAGCTAATCGTGAACTTGTGCATCCCTTACCAGTTTTATGGAAACAGTCAATTATTAGAAAATAATTAAATTAATAATAATAATAATAACGATTTTTCACAAAATAAAAAAAAAAAACAATGAAAAATCTATTATTTTAGAAGTGATTACAACAAAATGTTTAAAAAAACTTTGATATTTTTTTTTTTTAGTAGCCTTCAGCATTTGCTAAAAATAAATTCGGTAAATTTTATTTATGTTGCTGAAATAAATATAATAAGAATAAATTTTATTTATTCTACACATACTCCATACAGCTACATATGCTACTTAAATATGTCGTACATGACCAGTGGTCTATATAATATCACGCCGGATGGACCTGCACGTGATGGCATTGTGACATATTGGACAAGTGTCATAGCTTCACGTTTGGGAGGGCGCATTGTCAACACTTGCGTGTCCTTTATATTAGGCTTGCTATGTTCTTTCGCCCAATCTATTGGGTTGTAAAATAAGTTCGTAGAGGTTTTTACTGGTGATTTCAATAAAAACTTCAGATTCTTGTAAATATTTTAATCAATTAAATGTGACCCATTTTGATCTATTATATGTTTTCATCTTCAGGTAATTTTTTAATTCCGTCCTCCCAGAACTTCTCAGATTTTTGTGCAATGAACTCCTCTATGTGTATATATTATCATTTAATGTCTACCTACATTTTATATTTCCTTAAATTTCCCAATATTATCTTACTGTAATATTAATTTACATATTTTTTCTTTCAAATGTAACGTCATTTGGTAATCGTCTAATTCCTCCCCTACTTTTTTAAACATTGCATCCACCTCAAGCTCATTCTTTGGCTTTCTGTTGTAATCTTCAAATAAAATGTATTAGGATTTTTAATTTTAATATAATAATGAAAGGCTAACGAAACCGAAGGTTCGCTGCCGATACCACCAAACGCTCTCTGCATACATCTTTCCAGTGATGCCCAATTCCACTAAATCAGTTTTGACGCAATCCTCCCATATACGTTTGGTCTACCCCTCGGACGTTTACCTGTTGGTTCAGTGTTTATTAACATCTTAGGGATCCGCTCGTTACTAACTTGAATTACATTTATCAGGTGTAGGTCCCTTAATTCAGCATTGTGTAATCTTCTAAATTCATCCGTTAATTCATCCTTTTTCGGTCCGAATATTTTATTTTCGAAAACCTTAAGACGCTATTCATCCCGTTCATTCAATTTTAATATAAATTTTAAAAACGATACGATCTAATTTTTAAAAAAATAATTATTGGTTTATCTAATATAAAACAAATGCCTTTGTACCATTGGAAAGATTATTTTCCCTAATTCTGATGATAACAAAGTTTATATCTGTGTGATTTGAAGGCAATATAAAGTCACTGGAAATATATTGAAACAATTATAAATATATTTTATAATTTAGCTTTATTTTACATTCATTGCATTTTATCTATATATATCTATAAATTGTAGGTATAGTTAGTTATAGATATATATTTTTATATAAGTTATAGTGTAAGGAATTATAGGCTACCCCTTATTATGTATATTATCAGTTAATGTCTACCTATATTTAATATTTTATCCAAATATTATTTTACATCTATTTGCTTTCAAATGTAACGTCATTTGATAATCGTCTAATTCCTCTACTCCCCAATACTTTTTATCCGCCTCAAGCTCATTCTTTAGCTTTCCGTCATTCAGAAAGGTGGTGTCCTATTTTGTTCATTATTTTCCTTCTGTTTTTTTTTGTTGTTTTTTTATTCTCGACTTTCTAATTTTCTCTATTTTCCCTCCTTTAGTGTGTACTGTATTTTTATATTTCTTTCTTATCTTCTTTTTTATTTGTTATTATTCCCGTTTCCACTAATTCTCAAAATACATTTTATTAATTCTTGTTTATTTCTACTTTTCACTGTAAATAATATTTTTATTTTCTTTAATTTACTGTATTCATTTTTATATAAATTTTCACCTATTTTAAATCATTTTTAATTACTTGCCATACTTCAGCTTATTTTTCATTTTGTTTTATTCTCTTACTTTGTTACATTATTTTAGTTGTATTTGTTTGTTTTTTAGCCCTGCAAAGTTAGCCGAAACATTAGCTCACAATAATTTTTTTAATCCTTTTATAAATTATAAATATATTGCCTTGCAACACATCAGATAGTCCTTGCTGCGTTCGAATTTTGCCATATGTATGTTTTAATACCGTTCCTCTGATACCCTAAAAATTTGATGTTGATCAGTTGAAAACCCCCTGAACGATTTTCTTGATCTTTGTGCTACAAAACTGTCATTACCTATCATGAAATCTGTACGTGATGAGACAAATGGAGTTCATCTTCGGTGTCAGCGCATTAATGAACAGAAAGATCAGAAAAATTATCCGAAGAAATTTCAAAAAGTTACTTTCTATACACTTTTGTTATTACCTATAAGTGTGTAATTCGTAATTAGCCCTCTTCCTCAAAATTACTTCTTTTTTTTTTTAATTTAATTCAGAACACCAATAAGTTTGCAAGAAAACAGAAAATGAATCGCACATTTTGGACCGAGGTCAACTCCTTTTAAATTGTAACAGACACCTCAAAATCAAACCGGAAAGGAAAATTATCAGGATTGTGAAATTAGCATCCGCCCCTCCAAAATAAATTGTTTGCTACGTTCCTGGTTAGTTGAGTCGTAGAAATTCAACAAGTGACACCAGACTGTTTTGTCACAATCTTGTGAAGTTACTATTATAGCGGTAGACACTCCAGTATAGAGTCTCCAAACAGCCATTTAACTTTCCCTCCATGGATGTAGCTGGTACTGAGAAAGATAATAAAGTTAGCTATATGGCGACTATAAACCGTTTTAAGGGTTTATGTCCAGGGGAGTGTTGTTCGATTCTCTTACAATGATGTAGAAGTCTCACCTTTATAGCTTAGGGGCGATTTCTACCCATATAACGAAAATAGACAAGTTTGGAAAACTGGTGAACACCTGTTATCAAATAAATAGGATATATTTCGAGATTTCAAAAGAAATCCTTGAATATCTGATCGGATAATATTTCGCCTATACAGCCTTGTAAAGGACATAAGGAAATAAGATTACATTATATGCATATAATAATGCGATACACATCTCACATCAATTATATGAAACATACTCATTACAAAGATATTGTAATAATTATACTGCGTGTCTTCTAAGACAAATTCAAGTATAGTTGTGTAACCATATGAGGATTTTAACACGATTTTAGTTTAGTAGTCTGTGTATGTTTCTGTAAGAGATAGTCAACTGTTTGGATATCTTCTACTGCGAATACAATACTACTGATATGCTAATGTAACCACTCTTAGCGCCATTGTCTTGGAGTTAAAAACTGACTTTATTTATTTTAAAACCCAAACTTACATTTTTTCCATCAATAATAATACTATATTTTCACTATCATACCTTAAAATGTACGTATCCAAGTTTAATTTTTTTCTTAATTACAATTAAATAATGAAGTTATATAACACAGTTTCATAGGCAAAATCCTTAGTACAAGAACCCAGTGGAAAAAAATCAGTTATTTTACCCCTATTTTTTATTACTTTATATATTTGAATACGCATAATTACTGGAAAAAAATTGGTTAGTCTGCCAATTATGGTTAGGGGAATACAAAATGGTGGTTGTTTCAAAATTAAAAAAAAAAAATAATTTTCCTTCAGAGCTTCATATCTTTGAAACTGTATGCAACGCTAGAAAACCTAAATTAAATAATAAAGTACATGAAATTTCAAAAAGTTACTTTCTATACACTTTTGTTATTACCTATAAGTGTGTAATTCGTAATTAGCCCTCTTCCTCGAAATTACGTCTTTTTTTAAAAATTTAATTTAGAACACCAATAAGTTTGCTTATTGGTTAACAATAAGTTTGCTTATAGTTTAACAGTATTTAAACTAGAGTATTTATGGTAAACTGTAAGCCCTAGTAGAGCTATTTACGTTCTATAGTTCTCGAGATACAGTTTTTTTTAAAACAATATTTCAGGAAAAATCAGTAATAGGTGAATTTATTTTGGAAAGTCTTTATCTCAGGAACCATTAGACGAACTATGTTTAGTACTCAAATTAAAGTTATTTTTTAATGTGATATTAAGTAGTTTATGACATTTATCTTCGTAGGACTAGTACTTTTCATAATATTTGCCAAAATAAATTAACAAGATGATGACTTCTAGCTGTACCGACAAAATGGTTGGTTTATAAAAAAACAAAACAATATTTTAGGGACTATTAGATGTACAGATTTTAGTCAGTATTAAAATTAAACTTCGTTGAATGTACTATAATGTAGCTAATCTTTGTAGAAGTAGTAGTTTTTATAATATTTTCCAAAATAAATTCACAAAATTTTTATTTCTAGTTGTTCGAATAAAATGTTTAATTTATGCAAAACTATATCTGCGAGTGGACCTACAGGTGTCTGAATGTAATCAAATCAAAGATATTTTAATGTATTATAAGGTAGTTTATAACGTTAATCTTAATAAACTGTGATTATGAATAGATTATTAATAAATTGTTAATGAATCGATCTGGACATAGTAAACTTTAATTTAAAAAAATAATAAACTTGGATAAATTTATTTTATGGTATAATGAAAATATAGTATTATTGTTGGTAGATAAAATATAAGCAAAAAATGACAAATGACCTAAGAGCTGAAGCTTTGGAGAAAAATAAAGATTTCTGAGAGAAACGTTTAAAAGAAGATTGGGTTTTAAATTAATTACCAACTATTGAACAAGAAATTAATATATAATATATTAATAAACTAATATCTTTATTTAATTACCTTTTTTAGACTGTAGATGTGAGACGTGCTATGTTCGGTCCACATATATGCTTGCTCTTTAGAACTTGTTGAAAAAAAAAAAAATAATTAAAACCCTGTATAGAACAACAGAATCCTAGCCAATGAGTAATTGATACCCCAACCTGCTGATTGGGTTTTCCTATCTTCCTCTTCCCACGAGGGAAACTCCTTATCATAAAGCCTCGCGGAGAACAAATTTATCTTATCAATCCACGGGGAACTATGTTTACAGGAAAAGGTACTGTGGATTGGGATAATTATAATTCGGATAATGAATCATAGGCGGCGCTTTACCTCAATAATTTAGGGGGGCTTAAGGTTGTAACATTTATATTAAACTAAAGCTACGGAAAAAATTATGTATCCGGTGGTAGGGAGGTAAGAGGGATTTTATAACTAATGATACAAGTAGTGGAATGTAAAAAATAAGATAGTTCTATAAATAAGAATTTTTGAAAATTTTAGTTTCTCTCTTTTTTTTTTCACGGAACGGCCTTTCAATGTCACGCGAATGTTATTTCTTTTTCTCTTCTTCTCTCCCAGTATCTTCTCATCATTTCTGTGTGCCTTTGTTATTGATTCTTATTTCGGTTTCCAAGTCATTTGTCTCCCTGTAGATTTCCTGGTTGGGTCTTAACCTGTAACTATCCTATGTTTGCTTGGGCTCATAGATTCTCCTCAGGATCCTTCTCTCTATTTTCAGTAATTTTTCCAGGGTAGGGAGACATGTTGTCTCCATCCCGTATAACATTACTGGTCTTATTTTTCCGTTAGACGATAGGTTGTTCTTATTGTAAATATAGCCTGTTGCGAACCTTTGGCTGCTCTTCATTTTTTGGTGCACTGGAATTACGCCTGCAAACGTTTACCAAATTCAAAGCTTTTAAAAGGACTTTAAAGGTTTTTAGTTTTCAAGATACGGCTGGAAATACTGATTATAAAAATAATGTAAACATTTGTGCAATTCGTGGGTCCTGTTCTTCTTTTTTTTATTTACTATTGTTAAGATATTCTTACTTTATTTAAGAAGCCACCTTCGACAGCTAAATTGTGAAATATGGGTTAGATCAATGCTTTCTCAAATTTGTAGTCAAAAACGAACTAATATTCCGCTCAGAAAAAATAGAATAGCAGTGCAAATTTCAGAAATATTTCTCAAGGGATGTTTATGTGTTTAAAAGTTGAAGTATGGAGAATGTGTTGACTTAGTCCTCAACACCCTACGGTGAAGACGAGTGAAGTAATGTACGGGCAGTCTTTGACGGGAAGACTTTGAAACAAGAGGAGCCTTCAAATTAAAATTAATTTTCTAACTTTATGTTATAATAGAAATAAACTATGATAATAATAACGATTACTCAATCCACCTCGAAGAAATTGTACCGCTTAGTTGATTCTTATGCTATCGATCACAGAGGTCATGTGCCCGGCTCCTTAGTGTGAAGATGGAATTGAATAATGTACCCTTTCTTGGTGCCCCAGTGGACCAAGTAACTGTAATTACCCACTCCCATTGGCAGTTCATGTTTGGTACCTTCCATGCAGACTATCAACTTCTATTTACACACATGGCTAACAAAGAAACGGAATTCTTTCTGTTGATGAACGAAAGGAACAATGGTCCTTTGACTGATCTGAAGAACAATCAAGGGGAGTTCTCGCAAAGGCAGCCGTCCTCAATGGCCTACCAACATAGGACACTCCAGATCATGCCTGTGAAGTCAAAGGCCACTAAAACAGCAGTTCCCAACTAGTGGGCATGGTGGTGTACCATAGGTGGGCCGTGAGAGGATCAGTCAACACATATTTCCGCGAGCATTTATTTTTAGAACTATTTTATTAATTATTTTTCCTTATTTTTGTGTGTCAGCTGAAAGATTTTAGCAAGCAAATATACGACTCAAGATGAACTTTAAAGCAATCTAATTTCCAAATATTTTCTTAGGGATTTTTGCCTCAAGTCGTGAGTAGGAGTGGACCACACATGGCTCAATTTCAAGTTTAGTGGTTCATTGGTCTGAAAGCTTACACAATCATCTCTCGCATATTGAGCCCCGTATTCACCTGAGTGAACACCCGAGCCGAACGATGTCGATACATCCTTGTAAGCTCATGTTGGGAACAAGCCAACAGAATTGACTATAGAAATAAAATTCAATTTTTTTTAATTTTTATATTTTAGTTTTTGGACCTGTCGATTAGTGTTTTAACTTATTTATGTCCCTTAACTTATTAATTCATTAAATTATTTATTTTAACTTATTTACTCATTGACGTATTTCTTTAACTAACATTTTTCTTTTCTAAATAAATAATAATTTTAAATTTATTTGTTTCATTTTAAGAACTGATCTACTGCGGTGACTACTATGTCTTTGGTTTGATTTTACATTGCTGTTTAATGATAAATTTGTTTAACGGATCGAACGTGGATAGCGGATCACTGGAGAGGGTCTGAGAGAGTTAAATTGGGAGAATAAAATTGTCAATTAAATGAAATAACCTTGTTAAATGTAATGAAATTGTTAAATTAAAAAAGTAAATAAAATATTTGTATTAAGACGAATATTGATTATAATAGGAAAAGGTAGGGGCAAAGAATTGTTGTTATATCATGTAATTATATGTATTTTATATACGTCCAATCATGGATTGATTGATATGTTTGTATTGTATTAACCTAATGTATTTGGGCAGCGTGGCTAAATAAAACATTTATTTCTCGCCTCATTACAATCCACCTTTTCGTTCCTAAATGGTGGACGATTAGATGTATCTTTAGGCCTTATCTCGACTATTTTTAAACATTATCAATAATAGAAAGATTTTTGGAATAATTTTCTCAAAACCTTACAAAAAATTAGTAGGGTTCTCGGGCATTGAAGCTTGAAGAGCTCTCCAGTTCGGAAAATTAATTTTCTGAGAACGTTGGTGTTTCAACTAAAGTAAACAAAATACTATCAATCATTATAGTTCAAACTATTATTTCATTTAATGAAAACTTTAAATATGGACTTAAAAATTTACAAGAGGCCGATTACAAGAATGAGGGGTACCACAGATCCCTAAACACTGAGTCCGGACCCAGTGGGACTCATGGTGTGAAGACAGTACTGGATAACAATATTGTTACACTTCTATATCTATATAATGGATACATATTATATAATATGAATAAATGAATGGTCAGGGAAAAAAATATCGTTTGTAATTGGGCCATCAATTACTGAGATATCCTGTCACTACCTCCTGGCACAGGATAAGGCAATACAATCGCGTAATTCTATATGTCATTCTTATCATATCCTCTTATAAATTTCTTTACGACTTATTTATGAATAGTTAGTCGACTTAATTAATTTTAAATAAAAAAAAAAACTGCATCAGTTTCAATCTCATTCGATTTCTAATCATTCTCCGATTTCTCTATAACGCAATTCCGATTTCGGGATCTTTTTATTTAAATCCACGAGTTGGTTTGGAAGGATGGTAGTAATATAATCCTTGGCTTTGTACTTGCTGCCCGCATAGTTCCTCAGAGAAAAAAATCTTTTATCCAGAACTAAATAGTTTGCCGTTGGAGAACATCTGTCGCTGGTACTTTAACTTTAACTTTTTTTTTCAATGGATTGTAAAATACTACTTAATCAGCTGTTCGGATAAATAGGTGCTAAAAATAAAATACATCAATGAACTGCGAGAACATGAAGTTTGATAAAATACAAAATCTATTATTGTTAAACTTTAAGCAAAATCAATCTGCGGTATTTTAAAATTCATTTTACATTATACGAAGTACAAAATGTACTCACTAAATATTCCTGGAAGGTAGTCACATTATGATAGATAAGAGTGAAAAAAATGTTATAAATCTCTTCCATTCTTAAAATTCGTATATATTTTTTTTTATAACAATATTATTTTTTTTTACATCTTTTCCATTATTAAAATTCGAATGTTTTTTTTATAACAATATTAATATCTTTTCCATTCTTAAAATTCGTATATATATTTTTTTATAACAATATTATTTTTTTTTACATCTTTTCCATTCTTAAAATTCGTATGTTTTTTGTTTTTTTTAAACAATATTAATTTTTTTTTACATCTTTTCCATTCTTCAAAGAATTTTTTTGCGTAAATTTTGTTGTTTACTGAATTGAAAAGAGACGCTTAATCGGGTAGGTTTATAGGAGTAATTACGAAGCTGTATATATTGGCTGTACCTCTCACTAAACACGTTATCTCTCACTAACTTTGGTCTATCTTTGGAAAGCATTAATCATTCTCTAACATTCCCCAGTCGTCCAGCACAACAAACTCTGGACTTTCTAGTGGAATAGAGTAATTTTTTCTACGGATTCTGCAAGTAAATCAGATTTCAACGAATTCATATCGGGGACGTTTTCGTTCCTACGCATCTGATGGCGTAAACTGTGCGAAAAATCGAGGAAAAAAAAATTGTTTAAGAATGCAAGGGGATGGGTCAATCAGCTCACTATTTTCATCTTCTTTTCTTTTTTATCCCTTTTTTTTAACCCCTTTTTTTTAATGTTTCTTATTTGGGAAATTTATTATGTTGTATTTATTTTATTATGTATACAAACAATATACAATTTTGTAGTGCTAAAATTTGTAATATAAAGTGTCTTATGTACCTATAAGAGGGGAGCGGAGTACCTCAGTGCTTGGGCACTGTGCTAATAACTCCGAGGATCCCAAATCGAATCGAGATGTGGCAGATTTATTCTGTTTCAGTAGCCTAAGTCAATCCTGTAGGTTTGGAAGCCCTCCGGGGTCCAATCAGGCTCGTCTATCCTTAATTAGGGAAAAAATCTGGCGGTCGAGCGTGACTGACCGAATCTCTTTCTTACACAACCGTTGATCAAGTAACCGTACTTCCTTACAAAGTACTGAACCCTTAACCTTTCATGGGTTTTTTCAGATTTATATATATTTAGACATACTTAAATATTTTCAATTTTCGCCATCTCTTTGCAAAGCCATTTATGTGTAGTTGTGACATTGACATATGTGTCATTGGCAGGATATATACAAGTTAAAAAATATTTTATTTCAATAAAATTCTCCCAGTGAAAATCCGCAGTTGATAGTATCAAGTAAGCCGAAGATATAAAATCAATCAAATAGGATTTGGTACCAAATATTGAGGATTATTTAATGAATAATTAAATAAATTTGTTCATATTTATATAAATATTTAGTTACACTTTTTTATCTACGTATAAAGCCATTTATTGTGGGGTTTAAATTTAAAACTGTTTCATCCACTTTATCCTAGCGATTAAAAGCAAGTATCGTAAATTGAAAACATAGTTTTTAATAATTGATATATACATAGATTCGATTTTAAAATACTACAGAAGCAAAACTGCTAACTCCTGCACCGAACGAATAGGTAAAGAATAGTAGTATAAATTCAAAATAAATAATTTTAGACAGGTAAATTGGTATAAATAAACTTAAATTATCACTTAATTTAAAAGTTTCATCTTATCTCTTTCGTATGATACTTATTACCTCGGAAATAAGTGTAGGTGCATTAAAGACCTTGTAAGCCCACACAATGTACATATAAAGCACTCCCAGACTTGTAACGAATATTCTCTCAGTTATAAACCACACAATAATATTTAAATTAACAATTTGTAAATCAAACAGAATGCTTTATCAATAAATCAAAATGAAGCTCTTCTGTCAAGAAGATTTTCAATTGGTAATTGAGTGACACTTTTTACCACAAGTTCAAAAATGTGTGGAGTTGACGTGGAATGATCAGTACATATATATGGTCATAGTTTTTATCTAAAGTTTAACTATTGATATACCTATATACTATATATGCTCTAGGAATTTCAAAAATATCCATTATTCATGGTTTTATTCACCTAAGAAACTCAATCTGAACTTTGAACCGAATATTAAATTAAATTTTTATATGGGGTCTTAAACTTGAGTTTTCGGAATGGGATAAATGCCTGTATTGTACTTATTTTTGGGCCATCTGAAAAAAAATTGAACTTAGATTTATACCTAGGATCTTCATGCATCATATGTTTTAAAGAAATATTTATATAGGAGTACACTCTTGTTCGGAAATTTATCAACCAAGTATTCATGTTGTAAATTATGTCATAGTGGGGAGGGAGGGGGGTTTGATTTTGCAAAGTAATTGCGAATTTAGTGTTTTATCGAATCAGTCAAGTATTATAAAATTATTAGTTGACAGTATGTAATTATTGAAGGAGGTCCTGGTGGGGGTCAAAAAGGGTTTAATATATTAAAAAACTTTTTATTATACATATGAAAGGCTTCATAAAACAATATACAAACATTTTTAAGTATGGTAGGATACCTTATGAAGTGTAACATATGAAATATATATTATTATTTTTTTTATAAGGTTTATATATCGTTCTATACCACTTTTTCTAATAGATGTACATTCTTATAGACCTAACATACTAAACAATGTTAGCATCCTGTTTTATGTAACCCTGCAAAGTAAGGCGAACCGTTAGTGTAAAATAAATAGTTTTGGCACTATTCTAAGAAACTAATAAATAATTTAAGAAGATTTAAATTTTAGCACTACACAATTGGAGATTATAACTCCTTTAAGAGAGTGGAATAGGAAAATATCGCTGCTTTGCTTACATAGGGCCACATCTGACAACAATAAGTTTTGATTTTATTTTTAAATTTGTTTAAAGGATACACAGGAGTTTCTTTCTCTACGAGGTCCCACTACAGTAGAGTAGTCAAAAAGTAACCAGAGACCACGGTACAGTCTGTAGAATACGTCAAATACAATTTTTGTTTTGTCAGACTATTCAAGTAAAGCCACGATATGTATATCATTACTTAGTAATTTTTTAAAAACAGACTTAAAAAGATAACAACAACACAGCTGACATAGGATAAGTATGATATGAGCTAGACAAAGAGCGCTCCATGCGGACGTATCGATCACTACATCCCACCTGGCGGGACCCCAACCCGCACACTGGCATAAAGAACATAACATTTTGCCCTAGCTTAGAACACAGATATTAATAAAGAGAGGACATTTTGGATAACATTAATGAATGGTATTTAAAGGCCCTCACCTGACATTTGACTAGCCTTTGAGCCTGACGACTACAATGTCCCCACAGTCCCCGCCGGGCCGCTTTGCTATCGACCGCCCCCCACCACTCCGGGCCCTCCAGAGCCACCTCCTTCGATCGATATCCTCTCCAGGATTCCAGGTTGCGGTCTATCCATCTTTTGGCAATGTCCCAATTGCACCTTCTGATGATGTCTTGACAAAGCAAATATAACTGATGATAAGACTAAAATATGAAATCAATCAATGTAGTTAGTATCCAGCATACAGTATTGTTGTTAATTCAATATATAAAAATCAATATTTGTTCACACTTTATGCACTGCAGCGCGGTTCATCCGATAGTGACTGGGCGTTTTTTCCCTGGAAGATTATTGGCAGGCCCGATTTTTTCGGTTAAAAAAAGTTATTAAGCATTTTTGGCGCTTAGCTCAAAAAATATTACATGCCAATCGATTCTGAATAATACGAAAAAAATAGTATTTATTCAATTCAATTTGTTTTTATTCAATAATAACTTTTAAAAAATAATGAGGATCTCTTTAAAGTAGGTCAAACAAATTTTACTCTTAAAAAACTTTTACCAAACTTTGATAGGTGAGTTAGTCTGAATTGTCTCAATACAGTTCTAATATTGAAGCACAATGAGGTTTATTATATAAAAACTATTCATATTTTACATAGTATATTTATTACAATATTATGGATAATCAAATTGTGTAAAAGAATAAGAAAACATCACCTAAATCAGACCAGTATTAACAATTATACAGCAAAGTTAGCTGTTACCATTTATATTAACTACGAGTATTGTTCCCGTCTAATCAGTTTATCTATATATTAATTGATATCAAGGTTTCAATAGTATTCAATTAATGTATATACATCCTCAAATATAGCAATAGGCAAGCATTCCCGGGTCTTTTAGAATTTAATATAAAAGTTTTCAAGTACTCCATTTTATCAAATACTAAACCTGAAAAATGTTAAGTCTAGAAAACGAAGTAGAGAGAAATTTTTTTTTAAAAACCGCTCTATAGTGGTCAATCAATTTTACGGACAAATTTATTAAAAATACGGTGTAGAAAGTACAAATTTAATACGTTAGAACCCCTCTACAACGGTAACTCAACAATACGGACGTGCACACCAATTTAATTCCACATCAACACTTGTCATTACGCTATAATGGACAATAGTATAAAATTCACAATTCTTGCTAAATTTTTGGATCGTTTCTTTTGTGAAAAATTAAATACCTAATACTATTTTTTATCGTTTGTATTATTGGAACAATTTTTTTAATTTTATTATTGCTATTTACAACTGCACATTATAATACATCTAGTAAATTTAATCTCAGTTCAATTGTAGTGTTACAGGCGTGCAGAGAAACTACCCATTGGTAACACTCTAATGACGTTTTACATTAGCAGGTCTCGTGGCCATCTTCTTTTCAGGCGCCTAGGAGGATTGTCAGGAATGGAAGAGGAAGCAAGGTTAGAAACTAGTGGGTTTGGGTGGTTAGGGAGGTTGTAATGGGAGGAGTGATATGTGGTTCGGGTTAGATCAGTTACATATGGAACATTAAGATCTTTATGTATGATTTTATTTGTGACAAAGTAAGGAGCATTGAGGATTTTACGAAGGATTTTGAATTGTAATGATAGGATATGAGAGGAATTCGAAGGTTTAGTGGACCCCAAAGCTCAACTCCGTATGTCCAGTTAGGCCTTATTACAGTCATGTTGATCAGTCTTTTGTAATGAATTAAAAGTTTAGACCGTTTGTCTAGTAAGTGCTGAAATAGTCGAAATCGACGTTCATTTTCCTGTCTTTTCAGTCTTGTGTGAGGATTCCAGGTTAGTCGTTTGCCCAGATGTAGTCCAGGGTAGCGGATATGTTCGACACTGGAGCAAAATTATTAAAGGAAACTGTAGTGAAATCGGTAGGTTTACGACGAAGGGTAAAGGTGATTTGATGGGATTTATTTTAATCCTCCAATTACGACACCATTCTTCGAGGATTTTAATATGGGATTGGAGGGTTTGGGATGCAATTAAAGGGTAATTATTAACAACACATACATGTGTCATCGGCATACGTGGTGATGATAGTGTTAGGATTAATTGGTTTGTCAGCTGTATATATGTTTGTATCCTAAATTTCGCTTTTACATTTTTTTCACTTTTTAGAATTCGATAATACCCGAAATGGGAAAAGAAATGTTTTAATATTTCTAAGGTTGTTGTGACAGTAGTCTTACTTTTTGGCCATTGCCGGAAGAACCATATAAACATGGAAACATAGTGAAAGTTTTTTTTTACTTAACATATAAATGGAAATATTTTTCATCATGAGTAATAAAGATATTGGCATTTTGATAGGAGCAAGGATTAATTTCAACCTAAAGTAGAGCATCACCTGTTTTTTTAATATTATATTTATTATTGTTAAACTATTTGTTAAATTAACAAACCGTTTTTTAAAAACAAAATAAATATTGACCGATGTCAACAGAATTAAGAATAATCTTTTAAGAAGTTTTAACAAAGAATATTTGAGAAGTTTTTTTTTATCAAAAGTTAATAAATTCACTTTTCAAAAATTTAAGTTTTTTTTTTGTTTTTTTTAAATGCGTATTTCACAGCTAAAACTAGTTCAGTTCAGCTCAAAATTTAAATGTCAATAAATCAAATAAACGTTAAAGATCAACATTTTCAATAAAACATTAACTTATCTATAACAGATTCTTCGATATTACCATTTGTATCACCTACAGCACTGGTGGTCGGTAGGACTCTTAATACTTCTTTCAGGCACTGTGTCATTAACAAATATAATTCGGGTGGAATGGGAATTGTTTGGTCGGCTGTGAGATTTACAAATAAATCCAGATATAGCTTTAGAAACAATTCTCATTGAAGAGTTTACAGAGAGTGTGGCCAACGCACTTGAACTCAACACAGCTTCAGTGACCGCTTTTTGAACAGGTGGCGTCACTGTGTGGACCAGAATAAACTTATCACATCATCAACACAACTCACTGGACAGCGCGTTGATACTGAATACAAGGCGGGCCCTCGTTATTAAACCCACTCTATATTTAACCCACTCTATATTAAACAATGTCATAAATCAAAATGTTCCAGTCCTCTGGCAGGGAAGGCGGGGAGGGCTAATTGGAACATTACCTTAATACCACTCAATGTATGTAATTTTTTCTAAATAAGATGAAAAAGTCCTTCTATGAGGTTGAGAGGGTATCCGCGATGGTGGAGTAAACCAACGGATCTCCACCTCCATCCTCTTCCTAGGAGGCACAGAGAGGCACCTTACCTTTTCCAGTCATGTCCGGGAGAGGCCCTAGCTGGCCTACTAGAAGATCTACAGGCTGTACCACCTACTAAAGTCACCGCAGCTCTCCCATTGGCTGAAGCTGCAAATATACATGGTCATCATCTACCCTACCCTGCTCTATGGTGCTTATCAATATAAAGTGACACGAGGGAAATTGCAGAGCTAATAAAAATACAATAGTGCTCCGAGCTGATGACGTCATTTTAACGTACTTTTTAAGAACAAAAGGCTTTGTTTCATAGCAATTCTTTTGTTCTTGTGCCTTTTGTTTATACTCAGTTTAGTGTTATTTATTGTTAATTAGTGCAATTGAGGATATAATGGACATTAGGAGCTTACAAGGTAACATTTAATATTACTATTATCCAGTGCTCAGTGTTCGTGAAATGACGTTCTTGCCTTCGCGTACCTAATAAAGTGCGCAGTGTAACAATTCACAATTTTTATTAACATTTTTATAAACTAGTGGGATATGGCCGCAGCGTTGCAATAGACACAAGCCGCGAACCTCCCAATTGACAATGATCAAGAATCGGATAATGATACTGGATTTATTTCAAAGAATAAGATTGAAGATATTTTCAAAAACCTTGACATCTCCATGCCCCTAGAAGATATCAAAACCGCCTTGGAAAAATGGATGGGACAAAAACCTCCCTCTCCCAAATAGTTATCACGGTGCCAGTGCAGGCCACCTTAAAAGACGTCCAAAAAGTGAGGTACACCGATCAGTGTCTGTTCACAGCACAAACCAACTCTCCACAAAAAGAAAATGTCCCGCCCCAATGTTATCGATGCAGTTTGGGCATACGAAAAACTACTTAGGGTACGCAGAGGCGTGTGTGCGCTGTGGTGGGGAGCACAGCATCGGTGCCTGCCCTAGGGTGAGGGACCTGAGTGATCCAACTGTGGGGAGGGGCAAGTGGCGTCCTACCGTGGGTGCAAGACGAGGCAGAAAATGGTAGAGCTCGCCAAGAAGATGAAGGAGCAGAGGACAGCAGCCAATGCAAGGTCGCCAGCAGCAGTTCGCGCCAGGCCCCCCACCACCACAACCAGTACACCTAGGACCAATAGGATGGCATGTGCAGCCACGGCATACTCGTCATTTCTACAACCATCCTCAGCAGCCCCTGCGCCAGAGCCCATACCAGATTCTCCAGCGCCTCCCGAACCCGAAACAATAAGAGCCTAGCAACCCCTACCACCACCACCAAGCTTATTCGATCCTTGGTGGAGGTGGAGGCGCTCCTAGCGCTCACCGAACTAACAGTAGCCGTATTAACCGACACTAGGATATAGGGGCGACCATTATATATCAGGGGGTATAATGTAGCCACTGATGACCTTCACGATCCACACGGTGGTGTTCTCATAGCTGTTCGCCATGGAACCCGCTGGAAGAAGATGCCACCTCTGAACATCCAAGAGGCCCGGATAAGTCATCTCACCGTCCAAGTGCAGATGCACCAACCCACCTACATCACGGGAGTTTACCGGCGTCCTAGAGGGTCGGTACCATAACTACGGCAGCTCTTAGATACCTGTGGGGCGAAGACGAACCACTGGCTGGTGGGAGACTTCATCGCCAAACACAGTCCATGGCATAAAACCTCAGCGAACCTGGCGAGAAGACAAATGGTGAAAACTGCCTTCACATTAGTTCACCCGGACACTCACACTTTCCGCCATTTTGAGACAGGCTTCTCATCGACAATAGACCTCCTTTTGACTAGGCAGCCACACCGTATCACAGGTTGCTCCGTTGCTGATTTCACCTCGTCGGATCATCGCCCGGTGACCTATGAAGTGCACGGGAGCAACTCTAAGCCGACGTATGAAAATCTACTATCAGGAGGCCAACTGGAGCCGATTTAAAGAGTAGGTTTGCCATAGGCTGGAAACTGTACCATCACTGCGCTCTGTGGAGGAAGTTGACAACTATATAGATCACTTCACATCAGCAGTCATGGAGTCTGCGCGCTCGACAGTAGGCGGAACCTGAAAACTGGCGTTACTGCTCCTGAGATCCAGCAGTCAAGAAGGGCCTCAACTCGATCACCACCCAGATCAAGAATCTCCTGCGCCAGTGGATAAACGCGATATGGCATGATCGCCTGAGGGCTACACATGGCGACTATCGGAAATTTTGGAAGCTCACCAAGGCAGCAACCAAGAAGACCTGGGCCGTTCGCCTGAATGACAGGGACCAGCTCATAACCCCTGCTGAGCAAGCTGAGTCATTGGCTGGGCACTATCAGTGGAATATTGAAGGCCATCCCAAGGCATTACCATGGAAACTAGGCCCCTGGTCATGATGGAGTACAGACCGTCCTGCTGAAACAAATACCAAGGAAGGGTATCACACAACTCACCATCCTGTACAATTCGTGATTGAGGTTATGAGATACTTCCCCGATAAATGGAAACATGCCATCTTGTTTCCACTCCTCAAGCCGAAGAATTCAGGGTACGATGCCAATCATTACAGGTCCATAAGTCTGCTGCCACATCACACTAAGGTATACGAAAAGATCATCCTGAATTACCCTCGGGAATTCTATGATGAACCCTCTGTTATCCCTTACAAGCAGACCGGTTTTCAGCCCACATGAGTACAGAGCACAATCTGATGAAGCTCCAGAATGAGGTAAACTCTAAGGAGGCCGAAACTGATCATTGGCAAATTGTAATATGCATCCCGTACATATTCAGAATTTTGTATTTGCTGATGATAATCTCATAACTATAAAAAGTAGAGAAGTATTGCAAGAAGCGCTATGACCATGGGAGGAAGCTGAAAATGAATGACTACCGACCCAACCAAATATAAGTACATGTTGTGTTCTGTTGTGTTTAAAAGTGGTTCAAGGTAACAAGCATAGGTATATAGCAATGTATAGAAACCAAAATTACTAATAATGGCAGATTGGATTCTGAGATAAACCAGTGCATTAGGAGAGCAACAACTCCATAATTTCATAAATGGAAAAAGAGAAGTAGAGATAAAAACAAAGATGATAGAAACAAAGCTGGGCCAAGTAATTGTAAATTTGAAAACTGTATGTATGCCAAAGATATTAAAAAAATTCTCACAAAAGGAAAGGAAAGAATAAGAAAAAAGAAAGGGTAAGAATCGCTAAGGAAAAATATTTATAAAAGAGAATTAATGTGGCTCGACGGATGACCGAGAAATAAGTGGGAGAACATCATATTGGATCAGAAAAACAACAGAGGAGTACGCCTAGCTAGATAATATTTCAAATCTCATGTAAATGAGTCCTACTGCTGCGGCTACCAAAACCAACAACCAATGGACATTGATGATCAGGCTGTTAAACACCCTTTCAAAACAAACAAACAACAGAGGAGTCACTCAAGATGAAGTCAAGAAGTTGGCCACAGAGAAGTGTTTCAGAAATGGATAGCAGCTACCCCAACACCATATACCTTATATATATATATATATATATGGGTAGGTTAAAGAAGAAATTGATAATCTATACAGAAAATTGTTTATTTTCTTAAGCAGAAAATCTGAAATAATTTAATGCTACTGTTATTTTACTCACCCAGTTTACTTTAAATAATGCAATCACCAGGCAATAGCAATGTAAAATATGTATCGATTTGTAGCTTGAATTGGTTGGAATAAATTAGGATTCAATTATGAAAAGAAAAAAAAGTTGTAACTACATAGTTATCTTTATTAACATTAAAAAGATAAAGCTTAGTTTTAGAAAACATTAGGTGCTAGATTGTGAACAATGTGACTGGTAAGAATTACAGTTATTTTCTTTGTGATCCAGTGGTTTCTGCAAGAAGTTGTTACTAAAATATGAATTATTGCATAAAAGTCAAGCGATTGCTGAACTTCGTGTATTACATAATTTTTTATAGTGACTGGTACAAACTGACAACAAATTTAAAAATAATAGCTGTAAATTTATTGATGAATTTGAATATTTGAACTGATTTTGAAATATAATTCACATATATTTATGATGCTCACAATACTCAACAACTACCTAAGCATCCTCAACAATCTTGAGATCTAGCCTAAATCACTATACTTTACGAAAATAATTGAACAATAATGCATTAGGCAATCTTGAATAAAATAAATCAAAAAATTGAAACATTAAGAATTTCAATCAGCAATAACAATTTTAAAATTATATTTTGTTTGTAAATAGTAATTCTTAATTGACATCAATTATCAATATATAGATGTATTATAGTTATCTTTCCTATGTAAAATGAACAAATATATATACATACAGTAGAAAACCGTTTATCCGTCCTGTAGGAGCCAAAGACATAGCTTGTTAAGCAGAAATATGTAAAAGAAAAACCAATATTAATTTAGGTAAACATATATTAGGTAAAACTCAAAATGCAATACCAAACTTGATAAATGAGTAATTTTTATATGAATATATGATGAAGTTAAATTTTCAGCAATGTCCATTTTGAAAGGTTTTTAGTTTTTTTTATGTAGTATATATTATATAGTACTCTCAATGAAAGATTTTATGAGCAAATAGAAAAAAATATTCTCAGAAGTCAGCAACTATTGTTGTGTTATACTGGGTCATGTGTCCATCCTCCTATCAGATAAGATTAGTTTCTTTGTAAAATTAATTTTTCTTAGAACCTGGAACTTGCTTCAAGCCACTAATTTATCAGTCAAAAAAAAAAAAAAACTGTCTTCAGTTAGAGAATCTAATTTATTGGCATAGACAATCTAAAAGTTTTGAAAGACAGTTATTTAGTTTTGGTTCACCGAAACTTAGTGTTTTCTAAGCGTTTTATTTATTTATTTCATTTTTACTGCTGATTAAGCAGTGGTCAGTTAAACAGGGTTCTACTGTGACTCTAAAACTTCAAAAAAAATAATAATAAATAAATTATAATTAATTATATCTGACTTAAGCCATTGTTAATGTCACAGCCTACGAGCCAACTGGTTAATATTTAATCAATTATCAAATAATTAATCAAATTATAACCTTATTCACAACAAATTTCAATCTGGAATGATTAACTCAGTCTTTAATAAAAAAGTAACTCTAGGAAAACATCATAAGCATACTAAGGAGATTGATATAATACATGTTAAATATGGTAATAATGAACAATTTGAGACCAGTAAAAAATATTATTACAGACCTTAAAAATAAAGAATCAGTGATAAGTTACATAAAATGTTCTAAATAAAAACAGAGAAAACTAATTTTATCATTAAAAATATTAAACTGAATTTATAACATTTTCTAAACCTTAAGGAACCACTAGAGAGTCAGTCGGAATGACAGTAAAACCAAATATAGATGTTCAGATTGGCCATGTAGAGGACTTTGTGATTCAAATCATTCAGCTTTTGAATGACAGTCATTCCGATTGGCTGAACAGAAGTACCTTAAGAAAATTATGAGATTCAAAGAGAATCCATAATAAAAGAATGACAACCATAAAAATTGTAGGTCAAATAATATAAGAATACAATAATACAAAATACACATCATGAAAAAGTTTTCAAATTTAGAGAAAGTATGAAATAAAGTTCAAACTAAATTATAAAAACATTCTTGATTTATCAAATGTTACAATAAAATAATGCAAAATGTTACGATAAAATGCAGTAATAATTTATATAAGAAAATAATTTAAATTAGAAAGTGAATAAATGGCCCAACAGTAACATATTACTGTTTGGCATTACTCTTAAAACAATAGATAGGTGCTAGTTTATCATAAATCCTTTAAAATATAACAATAATTACCTCAAAAATAAAAACGAATATAATTTTAATAGTTCAACTATACAATGATTTTAAATAACAATTAGGATAAAAGTCAATATTTAATGTTTTAAATTTTATTTTACTAAAGCACTTTTCACATGGACTACAGATTTGTGCTCTTTTTTAAAACAGTAAAATTAAACTATAAATATTAATATAACTACTTAAATATAGACCATTCAGTTTAATTAACCAGTCTTCATAATAACAATGGAGTTTTAATATATAAATAATAACATACACAACATTGTATGGGCGGATCCAGGTGGGGGTTCTCTTGAAAACATTTATCTATTACATACACAATAGGCACTTTCTTATAACCTCCTTTATTGAAGGATGTTTTTTTAAATTTCCATATTTAAGTTATTTTTAAAATATATTCATTCAGATAAACATATTCATCAAAATTTTATATCCGAAGAGCATTGGGAATCTAGAGAAGCCCAATGCATAAAATCCATCATGTGAAACATATAAGCTACAAATAATCTTAAAGAGTATTCCTATCAAACCTACCACAGAAACGTATTATTCTGGCTGCCCTAAAACTTTTACTCATTAGTTAATTCATTTAATTAAGTAAAAAATTAGATCTTTTTTCTCATTTTTTGTCAATAACTCGTAACAGTGTGTCCTAGCGAAAAATTATAGAATAGCAAATTAAACAGCATCAGATGAGAAGCTGTGGTTGTTCAAGCCTTGGGCTCCATTGGCCGGACTGGAGTAATATCAAGTCCATATGCAACTTGTAGCAAGGGATTTATGATTAAAACTCTGGACTGCCTTATTATGTGATGATACTCATATGACGAATAATTTAGTTTTCTTCAATTGATTGCATTATAACTTTTTCACTAGGATCCACCGTTTAAGATTAATAGGTGAAAAATTAAACTGCTTAAGATCTTTTAATTCATTATTTTATCAAACTAATCGTTGTAACCTTTATAGGATGACTGGAAATGTGTTTCCATGTTATCTTTGGACATATATGTAGTGTTGCGTTTATAGTTACTTTTGTATTAAAATTTGAAAAAAAATTTTGTTTTCTGATTTAAGATGGTTTATGGTATATTACTTAAATGAGTTAATAAGTTACTATTATACTAAGAGGCTAATAGTACTAATAAGATATAGTACTGAACTAAGTAATATGGTACTATTTGTTATAGAATTAATGCTGTTTAACCTTTTATACCATAGCTTTTTTAGCTAGGATACACCATTTAGAAGTTAGAGATGAAGAACTAGAAAATAGACTTAATTCATAACTTAATTAAAGTATTTATTAATTAGTAAGTGTTTTAAAACCACAAGAAATACATTTCCTTGTGAAATGTGGTGAAATAATTTTTAAAATTATTTTCAAATATATGTATTGCAAATATTATGAACTGGGTTTTATACATCAGGGATCTATATTCCATATGGCTCAAATACTAACACAGCTTCTGTTGTTGCAAAGAATCTTTTTTCAATCTTCATTAAAAAAAAACCAAAAAAAAAAACCAGACCACCTGAATAAAATTAACGGATCGAATGTTTAAAATATTTCTATGACGGGGGAGGCCGAGGACATAGAAAATCTTTACTATTACTAAAAGCGTTGAACTCACCTGATACACAGGTGTAACTCCCTTTAGTAAAATTCCTGGATCTGAAACTCCAACTAAGACTGTCTCAGAAAAAATCAATAAAATAATAATAATAAAATTAACTTTGGCAATTTCAAAATAATTTTACATTGTGGAAGAATATGCTTAAATTTAAGATGATTCGTATTATTAAAAAGACAAAGCAAGAAAATATCACAGAATATTTAATAAAAATGAACACTACTTCTTTAAAATAGTGAAATAATATTATTTCAAGGAAAAAATCAAACCATTGAAACTTTTTTAAAACTTTATTATAACAAATGTTTCACAAAAAACATAAGTACACCAGTCCTGAAGAATGAATAGGGCAAATTAAAGATAATTAACAACCTCAGATTTCTTATATCATTTTTTTTCTCATATTGAGAGAGCAGATTTTGGTGCCTAGCACTAAATTCACTCTTTAATTTTTGTTCTCCATGTTTCAGGAAATCATATATTTGAATATATTAATTCATCGTCTGTTACTATGAAGGAGAAACATCCTCAATCCATACTACTACCATAAGCAAGAAATGCTGAATGAATATATTCAAATATATGATGTCCTGAAACATGGAGAACAAAAATTAAAGAGATGAATCTGTTGCTAAGCACCAAAAGCTGCTCTCCCAGTATGCATAAATAAAAAATATATATGAGACTGTCTAAGATAGCTGACATGAATTATAGATATAGATTAAATTAATGAACGAAGCTAAATTTAAATTAAAAGATTTTTAATAATTTAAAATAAAATATTCAATTTTAAAGAGAGTAAATTTGAGGATAATAACAGTGTAGAAAAGAAAACTTGTACCCCTACAACCCATGAAAGGTCATGGGTTCTGTACTTTATAAGGCAGAACTGTTTCTTGAACAGCAGTTGTGCTAGGAGATCATTTGTTCATGATTACGCTCAACCTTATGGTTTTTTTTTCCCAATTAAGAGTACCCATTTTATAGAGGCTGGGTGTGCCCCAGGGTTGCTCATAGCTAAAGTAGCAGAATAGATGATTATCTGCCACAGCCAAGATAGTGACACAGTGCCTAACTCACTGAACTACCATGCTATCTTTCAAATATTCATTATAGGAAAGAAACCGATTATGTTATCTTTATATTTATGTTCTTTTGTCAATGTTAATTTGTATGTTGACATAATTTTTAAATGCTAAATGTGAATTATTTGTTATTGTTGGTTGAAAATAACCTAAAAAGTTCAAAATGTTCATTAAATACAGGTTAAATGAAGGGTGAACAGTTTGATAATTCCTTGAAATTATTTAATTAAGATAGTGATTAAAATCCTTGAAAAATATCATAAAAAATAAATTAAGAACAGTATAATTATTGTCATGTCAAGAACTTGTATAAAAAAAATATTAAATCTAACACGAATGACTAATAAGTAGATGGCGGTTGAATAAATGATTTTTGTTCAATGAGATATGATGGGAAACAATTTTAACACACAAACATATAGAAAAATATTTAGAAATGTCTATTAATAAATAAATAAAAAGATATCTCTCTCTACCTCAGAGGTATATAGCATTACATTATATTTTCCAAAGTAATGTCATATATAGTAGCAGTTTGAACAGATCTTTCCCTCAGTAGTTAATTTTTTTTTTAATTAAACCTTCAATTGGTCTAGGGCAGTGATCCTCAACTCTGCACCCACTAATATGACCTGTATCAGTAGCGTCTCGAACCGTTGTTGTTTTCAATAAATTTTGCAATAAAGATTACTGCCTAAGTTATATTTAAAAAAAAAATTAATAACAGCTGAAAGAATTTAATTTTTAAAATCAAAGGATAAATGTTATGAAAGAGTTTTTATTTAAAAAAATTATTTGATAAAACTATTAAACAGCAAAAAACATTTGCTGATATAACAGTACAAAGTATAACATGATCAATGATCATATATATTACAGTAGGCTAATGTCATGTCATGACAGCAACTGCTATGGGGTAAACTGTATGCAAATATTTACAATTGTGGGAGTGCAGTAGCACTATCAGGTCTAGTGTTATAAAAAAAATTTACATTGGTGTTTGACATCTGGCAGATGACCAATAAATGTGTCCACAGGTGTAAGAAGGTTGAGAACCCCTGCCTTAGGCAACAGTCATATATACCTTTCGATAAAAAAAATAAGAACTAATAAAAATATGTAATACTGCTAAATTAGTAAAAAAAAAAGATTCGATAGTGCTCTTTGCCTACTAGATAAAGATATTATATAAAAAATAATCAATTATTATAAAAATATTAAAACATTTATTTTTTAAACAATCTTAAAAAAAAAGAATAAGAAATAATATAAATGAAAGAAAGGAACTGATGAAAAATAAAAACTATTAAACAATGTGCCTTTCCAGTAATATTTGGATCATTTTCTGTCTTTAAACTTTTCACTCTTAAATGACAAATAACTAAAAAACGTTTAACTCCATAGGAGAAAAATTACTTTCGTCAGAGAACAATCATTTATTCTATTATTCTATAATCCGCTTATACGACAAATAGGAGACTATGACAAGACATTACACCCATAAACATACCTAACTTATACTAATACAGACACTATGTGAACAATGTTCCTGAATTGTAAAAAATTTGTTTATTGGATACATTTTACTTTTCAACTGTATAAATGTTTTTATTAATTATTTGTTTATTATTTATAATTTATATTTATTTACTTTATTGGCTTTTTTAATTACCTTTTTTTATTGTATGGAATATTTTTTTTAATTTTCTTATGGTTTAAAACTATAAATGTGTAAAAAATAAAATTTAAATCACCTCACTATATCATGCAAAAAGTATTTGCACCTTAACAGAAACCATTTATCAATTATAGCCTTATGACAATCTTTATATATTATTTAATAAAAACGACTAGAGAAAAAAAAATGTATGCATAGCTTCACTGATATTTCGATATTCTGTTTTTATTCAGTCTAATAGTTGTTAACTTATTAACATATTAACTTTTCTACTCCTTATGTCCTATATTATATATTCAAAACCATAGATTTCTTTTGCCTTCAATTTTACATTTATTTTAAGGAGTGTGCCAATTATGTGATATCAAAGTCACAAAAGACCGATTAAATGGACTAAAAATGAATTAAAACTTTGTTTTTCTAACTAATACATTTTTCAGCAGAAAATCTTACAGAAATTTATAAAATAAGCCAACTATACACTTACATTGGAATGTAAATAAAATATTTTATTCTCATACAATAAACAAACATAAGGTTTGATTTAAAAAAGAAATTTTAATTCTTATATTTCACTAAATAATAAACTCAAGAGTTAATGTTTAAAAAATACTTAGAAACATTAGCTAATAGATAAAGCACGGAAACTAAGAAATGCATTTTCAGAATTATATATAATCCTTTACCCTAAGTTGATTTAAAAGAAAATATAAATCAAAAATACCAATTGAAAAGATTATTTTAACTTGGGTGATATTTATTCACGAAAAATTAAATTAATTTTTTTAAATATTATTTTGCTAGACAATACAGACTCATTAATTTTACTGATATTTAATTAACTTTCAACTAGGAAAAAGTTCTGTATAATCTAAACGTCTATAAGTCATTAAAATTTGGACAAAGATCAACATTATGATATTTCACGATTAAATCGTAGCAAAGAAATTTTCAAAAGGTAACCAAACAATCTTCTCCAAAGTGACAACCAGTAGTAACATTAACTTAATTTAAAAAAGAGCTTCTTGTCAAAATACTAGTAATGCCAGTTAGATAAGACTTTAAATTATCAATTGTTAGACATA
>NW_027112074.1:2085636-2113182 GCF_000696795.3 Halyomorpha halys | reverse complement strand
TATATATCAAGATAATAAAGAATTTGGGACACTCAACAAAGTAATGGTGCAAAGAGTACCACTAAAGTATCTATGCCAAAAGGATTAAGGATCGTGTTTTTTAAAATGATTTCTTTAATGAAAAGATAATAAGCAGACCTTTGAATCCCACGGCAATTTCGATGGTTGTTAATTTTAAACAGCAAACATTTTCTAGACTAGATATTATAATCCAGGCTTGAAAATTTATAGGTTTGTTTTATTTCTTAAAAAAAAAAAGTATGCTATTTCTTATCACAAAAATCAGTAGCCCAATCGAGGGTGAAGACTTATTAATTACGATTACTTACTTCATAATTTAACTAACATTACCTTATATTATTAAATAATGCAAAGACATTATTTTTGTTTTTATTTACTTCAACTTACAAAATTGAAAAAAATTGATAATGACCTAGGATGTTATCACATTTAATCGATATTGCCATGTAAACTGTAAAATATTGAATGTGAAATAATGTATTTTTCATATTTGTTACAAAATAACTTTTCAATACTTTATTAATGTGCAGATTAAGCATAATCATTATTTTATTAATGTGTTGATTGAGCATATTCAATAAATACATAAATGTGCTAATTAAGCATACTTGATACCTCATCAATATATTAATTAAGCATATTTAATACTTTACCACAATTAAATTTCCCTTTCTATGCTTATCACACAACAGAGATTCAGCTATTGCATGTATCAGTAGTACATCCTGACTCTAATGTGACAAATATGAAAAATGCCTTTTTCAAAGCTGATACTTTACAATTTATATGATTTAAATACAAGGATCAAACTAAAATTTATATGATTTAAATACAACGATCAAGCTAAAATTATAATCAGAGACCAGATATTAAAAATTCTAACTCTTTGAGTTTAGTTGTAACCAAACGCATGTTATTTTTGTTTTTATTATAAATTAATGACTAAAGTTGAAATTTATTTTGCTTATTAATAATTTTATAACAGAACAATAAAAATAATACTAGCTCGTTGCAGCTTGACAATTGAAAATTTTTGGAGCTACTTTAAGCGAATTGATTTTTTTAGAGAGCAAAGGGAAAATGTATTAAAATTGAAAAACGTTTGAACCTGATAATTACAATGCCATTAACAAATGTTACTACTGGACCAAATCACAATTTTAGGTGAATTAAATTCTCAAATCCTTTTTGAATGACGTACAAATACTGCTTAATATATTTTAAAAATCAATAAATAAATATATTTGAAAATTATTTTCACACATTTGTCTTTATTTTATAGTATTGAAGCGTCAGGACTTTTTAAAGTTGATGACATTAAAATTATTTTGAGAAACAAATAGTTATTATGCTCTTATGACTTTTAATCCTCAAAATATTGTGTATTTAGATTATTTCATTTTATATTTTACATTTTATTTTTTTATGTTGGCAAATATTTAGGTTTTTAATTGCATAACAAAGAGGTCTCTGGTAATAATGAGCTAAACTCTTTTCCATAAATAATTAAAATAATTTAAAAAATACACAACCATACACATTTATAATACTTATGAATGAAGGTAACTCATGGTTACAATAAAACTAAACAAAAAAACATAAATGATACATTATAAAATCAACTACGCCTCAAAAGCATAGAATTGAGTGGTAAAAGCAATTTTAAATAAAAAATCAAATATATATATATATTAATATAAAAATGACTAAAACATCAGACTAGTTAGGTTATAAAAGATATTAATTATTCGCAGAAAACATGTAATAATAAACTCTTAATATGTGAAAAATACTGAGAAATATTAGCTAATAGATAAAGCAGAGATACCAAGAAATGCATTTTCAGAATTAAATATAATCTTGTACGTTAAGTTAAAAGAAAATATAATGAAAGGTAACATAATATTGTATTTCATCACAAAAGAACAGAAAATAATAATCAAAAATACAAATTTAAAAGATAATTTTAACTTAGGTGATATTTATTCACAAAAAATTTAATTTATTTTTTAATATTTTTTTGTGTTCGCTAGACATTAACTGACTATGCAGAATCATTAATTTTTCTAATATTTAATAAACTTTCAACTAGGCAAAAGTTCTGTATAATCTAGGCGTCCATAAGACATTAAAATTTGGACAAAGATCAACATTACAAATCGTAGAACTTTGAACAACTTCAACAAAACAGAGATAAAAAAACAAAACAACAATAACCACTCAGTTAATTTCACTTACTACTGCTACAACCGTCTTGGACAATTGTTAAAAGGAGATAATTTTCAATTTATCACAAACCAGAATATTGGTAAAAAGGCTCGATTGAAGCTTTTAGCTAATTAATCGTTGACGCTTTCTTCTGCTTCAGCTATAGCAGAGACATTATGCGTTTTTTTAAGGTATTGTGGATTTTCCTTCAGGAAAGTCATAAGGCGTGTAGGGTAATCTGTCATTATTCCTGTAACTCCCAGTTCAAAAACATCTTTGAACTGATTGTCATAATTTAAAACCCAGACGTAAGTCTGAAAATAAAAAAATTAAAATATATTTATAAACATAAATATAAGAGGGTTATTAGCTAGTTGGGTAGGAATGAGGGTGGTCCAGATGTCGGTCAAAAGAGGTGCTCAAATAGGGCTAATAAATAAAACAAAATACATTTGACTGTTGCGAAAACAGTATAAAGATGAACAATGTAAATTAAAAGAAACTATTTAAAAGTTTAAAGTTATAATTTATGCTGTTTATTTTTATATTTTATATTTAATTTTCACAAGTTTTTAAATTCACGATATATTATCTTGTTATCTTATAGTCCTACCATACATTTCAATATTTTTTATTTTTCATGTCTAGTTTAATTAGAATTTAGTCCTGAGAAGAACTGCAATGTTGGTCAAAACAAAGGTTACGATTAAACAGTTTTGTTGCTATTTGACTTCCTTTTGTTGATTGCCACCTGGTCAACACCATCTTCCTCAAATATCTATACATAAACATATGTAAATTGTGGAGATATTTTACATCAAGAGAAATTATGAAAATATTAGAAATATAAATATGAAATATTGTTGCCATATACAAAATATATACATTGGTCTATAAAGAAAACTTATAGTTTAAAATGTAGCTAATCTAAGCCTATGTTTTTTACCTGTATTCCTCGTTGCCCTAAATGTTTAAAAAGTGTCTTACTCATCAAAAGGAAGTCGATAGTTTTCACAAGAAAAGTTGGAAGGTATAGAAGAAGAGGACCATTCTTAATATTATGATTATGCCTAAAAATGGTAAAAAATAATTCAATATCAAATGTAATAATAATACAATTTTATTAGAAAATTAAGAAAATTTTATTTATCACCACTTGCTGAGATACTTCGTAAACCAGAAATGATAGTTTATTATTTTATAAAATTAACACACCATTCTTCTAAATACATTTCGAAAGAATTCTTGGTCAGAAAATAGTTAATAAGTAAATTAAAACTGTACTAATACAATTGATGTAGGTTTATGAGTGCAGTACTATGTAAGGAAGTACTGGTACTAGATCAATGATTGTGCAAGGAGGTGAATTGGTCAGAATTACACTCGCCTGGCAGATTTTTACCCAATTAGGGGAATCAATTTTATGAGGCTGGTTAAACTATAGTATATAAGTACTCTACAATAATATGGTTGAGACAGGATATCTTTAGAATGATCTTCATCTTTCTCTTATGGTATTATTAGCATCCAGGAGCATCTATCCAGCATGGTCACTCCTCTCAGTGCCTGGAAAACCATTACATTTGGTTAAGGGAATTGCCTCTCCTACCTCCACTCTTCTCAGCATATTCTTGGTATGTAACCCTAGGAAGTTGAAGTGGTTTCCTCCCTGTGGGTTGAGCTTCCAATACCTTTACAGGATCCATGTCCTCACTCATGTGGCAGACATGTCCAAGCCACTTAAACTGTCATCTTTCCACAGGAGTAATGAGTTAAGGAACTTCCAACTTGGGGAAGTCTTTATTAAGGAACTCTTATTCTCCCATTTCTCATATGATCCCTCTTGCTTTTGTAAACAGATTTTTGTAAGAACCTCATTTTTGCTGCTGCTGTGGGCTAGGAGTTAGGCTAAAGGCTAGGAAGTTTTAGATTAGAAGGGGTACCCTGAGATCTGGGGCAGCGATCTAAGGACAACTAGCAGCTGTGACAGAGCAAGGCTACTCGCGAAGGACAGCCCGCTTCCAGAGTCTTGGAGGGTTCCCGCCCTACCATCGAAGGGATATGGCACTAGACGTTTGTCTGTTTGGAAGTCGGACGAACGTCTAGTGCCAGCAACTTTTTCAGCTGTAGGTAAGTGACTGCAGATACAAGTTCATCCTAGTCTTCTTATCTAATTCACAGTGGCTGATGATATTATTAGTAGTTTAGGTTAGACCTGATTTGTTTCAGGTCTATCTTGATAAAGCTACTTATTACAGTCCCTAAGAAGGTGTATTCCTTCACTACCTTATATACCTCAATTTCACAGGTCAGTTGGACATCTTCCTGCTCTTCTCTTGCCATAACGAGCATTTCCTGGAGGTGTTAATTTTCATCCCTTTAATGAGGAACTCTTCTTAACATTCCACCATAGCTTGCTGAAATTGTATCTGTGAATCGGCTATTAGGACAGTATTCATCTGAATATAAAAGACTCTTTATCAGGATGGTTTTCATATTTCATTTACGAGTGTGGTCCAGTTCAGTGCTTGCAGATTTTGCAAATTTCATTCATAAAATTTATTAACAGAAGGGGACTTAAACTATCGCCCTTCCTGACTCTTCTTGCAATTGGAATATGTTCTGATTCCATTCCAGTTATTCTTACCATTGCCATGGCTCCTTGGTAGGCTGACTTTATGGCCACTATCAAAGCTCCAGGGAACCCTTGACTACAAGCATCCCAGATTTCATTTATTAGGACTATATTGAATGCTGCCTTCAGATCAAGAAATGTTAGAAACTGATTTTTGTCTCAGTACCAAGCTTTTCCATTGATATTCCTCAGAAGATTTAAACCAAAAATCATTGATTTTTTTAAAGTAGATAGAAAAACATTTGTTTGATGTTTTTGGACTTATGAGGTATAACAACTTAAATGATGTTATGCTATTAATCTATTGAGCTCATTAATATTCAAAATGTATAGGTAATAGTATCAGTCAGAATCTCAAAATGTTCAACACCATGTAAAAAAATTGATCACTCTTGGACATTTTCTGACAAAACTACTTTTATTAACAAGTAATAGCATTATAATATGATATAATAAAATAACCCATTGCTTTACATTCATGGTTTTGCTGAACTACAGTAATACTGATATTACAAAACAAAAGTTTTGATAACTGTCCAACTATCATCCAGATAAAGAAATTGGAACCAATTAAATGTTTAAAATAATGTTATGGGATTAATGAAAACAAAGGCTAACAAAAAAAAAAAAGAAGAATCAAAAGATAAGAGAAAAGTTGCTTCAGTATAAAGTCCATAACTTATGAGACTGTAGTAGTCAAGAGTGCTAAGTACCTTGGAAACCTAGTATCAAAATCGGTGCAAGTTCGAACTGGCCTAGGTGTGTCAAAATTTATTTCATGGAAGACCCACAGGATAAATGTCGACCATTCCACTCTCGTTAGTAGGTTGATAACCTTTAGGATAAGCACACTGTATGTTAAAAATGGCCAGGTAGGGGGAAAAGAAGAAAAAAGTTCTTTGTTAATGATAAAATTTAATCTTAATAGAACCATTTTACATTAATTTGAGGTGTATGAGTTATTTCCATTGAGATTAGATTGTATTCTACATTATGTAAAGCATCGTTGGATATAGAAAGGAGCATTCTTCCAGAAGTTTGAAGGTATTTAAGAGTGGTCTGAACTTAGCTGTTAAAGAGTGCTGCATGTTAAAAGGGTAATACTCCGGAGATTGGCCTTTTGAACGATAAGGAAGCCAGTGCGAATTCGGTTAAACAGAGGAATAAAAAGCAAAACACTTCCACTCTGTTTCAAAACCTTCACAGCTTGATTAAAAATACTTCTTTAAATAACAATTATATATAGTAACCATAACATCAAATTTTAGAATATATATATATATTTTTATTAAGAGTATATCTTATCATAATTATGAGTAATAAATATAGAAGATGATATGTATGGCTGAGTGAAATACAAAATTTAAATTTTACATTAAAAATACTTTTAATATTTCATTATTTACTGAGAATTAACAAATTTTAAAGCATAGACAAAAAAAAAATTTATATTAAAAAATTTTTTTAAACCTTTGAATGCCATTTTTTCTTCTTTTTTTTTTTTTAGAGACAAAAGGGTTTTAATTTCATCATACGACACTAATGACTCCATTCGAGGTTCAGAATTTCGATTTAATGAAATGGCTGACCTCAAAGTATCCAAAAAAAAAAAAAAGTAAAAACAGTAGCCACTACAGACATTCACATGTTTTTAAACTTAAACACCCTTAATGTTGCCATTTTCAAGAGGAAAAATAGCAGTAAAATTTCAATTTAAAAGTTCATTACATGTTAAAAGGAAAGAACTCAATCTAATTTAGGAATTATTCTGGGGCACATGAATCGATTAAATACTCCAAGTTTTTCGCTTTCAGTAGTGTGTTTGAACAAAGTTGAAAAAAGACAATTCTTATTTTAACAAATATAATCCTTGGAAAAAAGTTACTTTTTTTTTTTTTAATTTCCCGACATTGGATAGCTAGCTACACATTTAATATTCAACAATTGATATAAGTTAGAAAAAACAAAAGCCCAAACTGTGTAATACTACAATAATATTTCTCAATAACAATACATTATCGTTTAAATATTTTGACTTTGTAACAATTAGAGGTTTATATCTATATTATTTTGGATGCCTGATCTTAGTGATAAAACAAAAGAATAAAATTCTTATTATCATTAAACGACAGGTTTTTTTTTTTTTTTAGTTTTTAATGTCATATAAACTGATCCCTAAACTAATAAATAGTTGTAATCTTGTTGAGTTTTTTAAAACCAATAAAACCTTTTTAAACATCTATAATTAATTAATTGCGAAGTTGCTAGCAAAAATCCACCCCCAAAGAAAAAAAATAAATAAAATAGAGGTTCCACTATATATTGTCCAGCATTACACAACTGATTTTTTCAAAAACCCTAAAATGTTTTTAACAAGAACTCCACTTTTGTCAGCAGTGCTTTAGGCAGTTGCCTCTGGAAAATAAGAGAAAGATCCCAATGCTAATAAATTTCGTAAATAGTATCCCACACTCAGACTTAATGGACGATTTGGATTTAACAAGTGACAGTTATTCTGGATAAAATGTCATTGTTCACTGAATTTCACATTGTTACTCCTCTTTTGTTAATAAAAAATTGTTTATCCAATATAACTTGTAGGTTATTACTTCAACCTGATAACAATACTTAACTTTAACAATATTATGTGTTGAATTAGTGTTTTTTTTTTTATTAAATTCCACAAAAACCCCAATGCATTTTTTATCAGTGCAGCCATAGGATTTTATTTGGTATGCTCAGTTTTGATAACATTTCTGAAGCCAACAAAGTATTCAGAAAAAAAAATAGGTGTTAATGGGATGAAGTTATGCAGGTTTCTTTTCCTCAAAAATTAAGATTTTCAGACAAGTGGTGTTTTTTTTTACAATCCTGTTTTTTTTTACAAATCATTTATATATTTTCATAAACAAAAACAATTTTTTAAAAAAGACTCAAAATTATTAATTAATGTGGTAAAGATAGTTGACCATAGATATATGAGATGAGAAGATGGTTGGGGGGTTGGTCAGCCTGTTGAGTTTTAGCCTGTAACTCCCTGATAAAGACCTGAAAATTAAGTCGAAACGTTGGTACAAATAATTATTTTTGTTTATTTGTGTTTTCTGCTGACCGCACCCATCAACCATCTTCTCCTCTCATAAAAATAATTAATTTATAATACAAAATAACATCAATATAAAAAAAAATGTAAATCAGTCACCATGATGGGTGGAGAACCATGGAAGGCTGGAATATTTCTAAATGTGTTTCCCTCAGTGGTACAAAAGGAAGTAGGCCGGTATAAAAAAGCAATACCAACTCAAAAACTCTTCGTAGAGAAAACAGCAAATTGACTTTTGGATTCTGGAATAAAATAAATAATATCTACATATCTTGAATAAATCAAGTTTAATTATTACTATTATATGATTCAATATTTTTAATATACCTGTAAATAGCATTTATATGTTATCTCTTCACTAAAACTACCCCACACAGTAATTTCTTCTCTATGATGTTCGGAAATCAATCGGTCGACTTCTCCAATCAAAAATTTATTGTTAGTTTTAATGTCGATGTTGATGGGTAATTCGGGAAAATTTTGGAATACTTCAACCAAAAGTGGAATGCGTCTCTCTTCTTCTTTACCACTACCTCTAAATGTTACTACTATGATAACATTGAACATTAGAAATGAACAATTTAAAAAAAAAAAAAAAAAATAACAGAAATATATTTAAACATACAAGGATCGAAGTCGACTGGAAGATTAGGTTTCAACAAAGGTAAGTCTTTATAATTGAATTCTGAAACGCATTTGTTGATTCCTGTGCTTCTGAACAAATTGTTATCATGGCAGACGACAACTTGATTATCTTTTGTCAACTGGCAGTCGAGTTCAAGCATATCAGTGCCTAAACTAACTGCTCTGAAATTAGCAAGTAATACAAGGTTAAAAGAACAATAGTATATTTTAAATTATATTTATTTATTTATTGAATATATGCAATTAATTGTAGAAAGATGGTCAAAGAAAGGTACACAAAATATTATTAAAAACAATTTATGAGTAACCAAGGTTTTATCTCATTCTATAGGCTTAAATGAAAATGTTGTAAATGAAATGAAAGATACAAATATTGTAAAGTATCATAAGACAATAACAATATACACAAAGTTATATTAAAAATATATGCATATAAAAAAAGTAAACTAAAATAATATAGATGTTAATAAATAGAATAATTATTAAATACAAGTAAAGTAATGAATGACAGAATTGAAAATATACCATTGAAATAATAACTAATGAAAAATAATTAATAGAAGAAGTAACAAATATGGCAAAACAAAATTTACAATCGTATGTACAATCTATATTGCAATAATAATTGAGGCAATGCATTCTGAATTTTTTATATTAATTATTACATTTTTTATATTTCTTATAATCTTACATAAGTCTTTTAGTCATACTTTACAATATGTGAAACTTATTTTTAATCAACCCTGCAACGTTCAAAGTGCAATCTCCAAAGTGGGTTGAAACGTTGTTGACTTATAAATAGTTTCTTTTGTTATTTTGTGTATATTTTTGTTTAAGAACCACCTCGAAAATCTTCCTACATATATTTAATTTGGGTAATTTTGTTAAAGTAAATTCTTATTATTTTATTAGAATTTTCTTTACTTTTTTCAATGTTTCAGGGTTCTTTAGAACATATTTTTCAAATTATAGAAAATAATAATCAGCATTTACAATGTACTCAACACACAATGATTGAAGCATTACATTCCAAAACTAACTAAATCCATTTCTTAAGTTTTAAGATTTATTTATTTTCTTTAATAGTTTTTATTCAAGATTGTTACGAAGTGAATGAATTTCTATCAAAAGGTGTTGAATCATATCTGATTTTGGAATAAATAGTAAATACACTTTTAAAGAAAATAAATAAATATTAAGAATGAGGAAATGACAACTGGCTGGGTTTGAAAGACATCATTTCAACCAATATTTTTTTTGTAGTTTTGTAGGTTATATTAATTTTTTTTCATTTCACGAGAAAACCCCAAGGATTTTTCTATGTCTAATAGTAATATGGAGGAATACTGGGAGTGCTTCAGTTTAGAAAAGAAAATTCTTTAGTTATGAAACAGTTTCATAAAAATATTAGTTAATTCTTTATTGCGTATCTGGATTTAATTAACAATAAATTTTTATATCAGCCTAATTTATAAAATTCAAATCTGTTAGCCAATTTACAAACTTATTTTTTAAATACTTTGTCTTAAATCACATCTATATTTCTCATTATTTCAATTAGTTTTATCACTGCCATTATTTGTTTTATACAACTAATAATAATAAGAGAAATCTTCGGGAAATACAGTTAAAACAAAGTATGGGGAAATCAGGGTCACAAATAGCTTCAAGTATTTAGGGGAAATTATATGTAGTATGAGTCCGAGAGAAAGGGAATGGAGTGGAGGTTGATCAAGATGGAAAGACTCTGCTTTGCCACCAGTAGCCAATACTGTAAAGAGTCAATAAGAGCAAAAATAAGACACTATAACACGGTTGTCAAACCGGTTGTTCTGTATGGAATGGAGACCACTTCTCTTCCTAGCTTAAGGAAACTTTTGGAAATAGAGAGGAAGATCTTGAGGATTTATGGGCTAGTAAAGTTACCGGAGGGATATAGGCTGAGGCCTTCCAGAGAATTATATAGAGAAGTGGATGACCTGGAAACAGACATTAGGTTAAGGAGGCTACATTTCAACGGTCATTTGGTCAGGATGAACCCGAGCAGAATTAATAGGGAGATCTTTGGGAAAATATGGGGATATAATGGGGGTGGGGGGTACATTAAGCAGATGAAGAAAGAAACAGGGAAATTAGGAATCTCAAGTCGAGACTGCCTCAATAGAGATAAATATAGGGAAAAATCAAGGTCCTGGTGGGTGCCTAAGAGGTGAAAAGGGGAAGAGTATGGAGCGAGGAAGAAAAAAGAGTGCAGTCTGAAAGAATGAAGAAGAGGTGGGAAGAAAAGAGAGGAGGAGAATTTGTGGGGATAGTCAGGAAGAAATGATAATCGCATGGTCTAAAAGGCAGTTTTGTGTCTAAAAAAAAAAAAATAATAATAGTGTAAGATTTATGTAATAAGTTCCAATGAATTCACAGTGTAATTCCTTGGCATTCAATTTTTTTCTACCTATATTTATTTACTTTATCCCCTCTCCTATGAGATAAAGTAACCCTGAGAAGCATTCCAAGTCTATTGCTATTAGTACTGTTTTGTTTTTTATTATTAATTTACAATTATTTTTTAAATCATTTGATGACTTACTTATATTCCATAAAACCTGTTTATTATTATCTGCTTAATAACAACTTAGGTTTTTAATAATCTTTGTGCTTATAGTGTGACTTTTATACAATTATACTTGTGCCCATTTTAAAATTTATTGTATTCTTTTTTTATATGTAATACTTCAATCGTGTTTCTATTTTTTATTAATTCAACTTTATCCAATATTTTACAACATACATTTCAGGCATAACTGACAAAATTAATAAAGTACTGATCTAGTATTGTAACAAAAAAAAAAAAAAAACTGGGCATATATAATGAATATATAAAACCACAAAATTACCCAAAATAAATGTATTTAGAATTATAATATAGAAATAACATTTATATTATATTTATTTCAGTGATGAGGGGGGTGTAAAATGTTCTATAAATGATAAGCTGAAGCATAAAAAAAACAAAAAAACAGCTTAAAGCATTTTTGAACTTTGATATAGACATTACCTCCTAAAAGCAGTCATAGTGTTTTCATAGTTTTCTCCAGCACCTAGGATTGCGTACATATATTAGCACACAATGAGAAATGTTCTACATTACATAATATGTTAATGTTTACCTCCTCTATGACTTATATGAGTGCATGAGAATTTCAATCTTTTCTTTTTGTGTAGGAGGTGAGGGTTTTTTAGAAATATCATCGAAGTGGCAACATAGCCTCCGAATAAAGCTATGAACAACTGTACGTTTTCCAACATTGCTGTAAAAAGAAAAAGAAAGAGTAGGTACCGGGAGAAAAACGGGATGACAGATTGGGACTTTTGTTTTCGTGCAATGTCTCAGGGCGGTAGGTTATGTTATCACTACAGATAAGGGGCGTTGACACTAAGCATAATAATACACAATAGTATTATCATTATTTTTAATCTCTTTATATCTATAAATAATAGTTACAAAAAAAAAATTAAAACACGAGATTGTTCAATCAAACGTGATATGAATGACACATTATTACAAGAATTATGCAATCATAAATGCAAGTTACATAATATTGAACCTCGGTTGAACTGTTGCGACATTTGGAACACATTACGATAGAAATGAATTATTTACAATTAAACTTTTCTATTTATTTTTTTAAGTAAATTCGATTTGATATAAGTTCAATCGATTATTTGACTACACTGCTTTATAGGTTTCCCGTGCTCACCCCCATACTTCTTTACTCTCTTTAATTCCTTCCTTATTCACTTTCCCTTATGTACTTTATTTAACTCTGGTCATCACGTCTTGTTATTTTAAAATTTGCCACTTACCCCCTTGTGACTAGTCTACGTTTAGATATTCCTTCTCTATTTTATCAATTTTACCTATATATTTTCATGTTTCTCATTGTACTAAATATGCTTTTAACTTTTCCACAATTCTGGTTATGTTTATTCTGTAATAATGCTTTAATTGTTGGCCCTGGATACTAAATGAGAAGATGGTTGTAGGTCAGTAATGAACATAAATAGGTAAAAACTTAATTTATTAGTTTTTAGCCAACGTTTAGGCCAGAATTTCAGTGCTAAGGACAAAAAACAACATAACAATCCTGATGATCAAAAGGAAATACAGAATAGCTAGAAAAAATATAGATACAAAGTAATACTGGAAGAAAATGTATAGTATTACAAATGACAATAAGACGTGATGAATATGAAAATCTAGTAAGTAAATATGTATAAAGTAACTGCACCCCCAACCATCTTCTCACATGCTAATTTCATCTTTTTTTTATTTATACAGAGCACTTTTTGATTTTTTTTTTCTAATATTTTGAATGTTTGTTGTATAAATTCTTAATTCTGTAATACTTTATTTAATCTCCTTTTAGTATTATTTATCATCCATTGTTACGGTTGCCATGGTGAAATAAAAACACTGGCTATATCTGCGTAGACAAAGGGTGTTACGGTTGTCATGGTGAAAAAACCACAAGCGTTATGTTGAGACGAGTGGGTTTTGGTTTTGTGTCACCTTCACAAAAACCAAAACCCACTCGTCAGTTTGATTTTTGAACACGTTACAACTGTTCTATGTTAAGTGGTGATAGTTTATCAGGCTCTGTCTTTACTATTTGAACCGAAATATCATCATATGAGAAATGTTATGGTGCATGCTTTGTTTTTCAAAATTATGCTGTTCTACTTCAATGGACGGTCATTAATACTAGAAGTGGGGACATAGTGCAGTACGTGGCAACGTTTCTTCAGCACGTCCTGGATAAGAGAGCTATGGCAGGTGTCATTTTCATACTTATGGAGAAGGTAAAACGGTGAATGGAAAGGAAATATCTAACCTTGGAATATTGCCGATTGACGGTGTGTATCAATAAATGGAATTTAGTCCGGGTGCGGTCAAATAAAACTCAAATAGTAAATTAGTGTACTATTTTATTAGAGTTAACGTTGCAGGGCTTTGTCAGGGCTAAAAAAGATACAAACACTTGACATAAGTACAACGAAATTTAGTGAAAAATAACAGGGGTATACAATGAAACATAAAATTTAATAAGAAAAATTAAAGGTTATACAATATGGGATAAAATGAAACCTTTATTTTGTACTTATGTATCTTTTTTAGCCCTGCAACATTGGCTCTAATAAAATAGTACACCAATTTACTATTTGAGTTTTATTTTACCGCACCCGGACTAAATTCCATTTATCGGACAACATTGTGTTCTGCCAGGAGTACACCCAAGACTACGTAGGGTTTGAACTAAATTTTATTTTATTTTTTAAAATTTTATATTCACTTTTACACTCTTTTGTATAATAATGTAAATTATGTTAATAAGGTTAAGCATTTAAGTTAAGGTTAAGTCAACCTATAATGTTTAATTGTTTTATTAATTGGTAAGAATTCTTTTTTTTCATTTTCATTCTATGTGCTTATATTTCTTCTTATTATTAAACTTTTGTACATATAGTTCTGCTGTTCTTTCTTATGCATATACACTGCTTTCAACTTGTTAATTTACTTATGTTTTTTTGTTGTTGTTCACGGAATATTATGATAATTCAACAGGTGGGTAGGTAACACCCCTAGGTTTTCTGTTATCTTTAAGTAAAGGTATTCGCCAGTGGTCATAATTCGGTAATTGTTTATATAGGGGTATATTGTAGTTATATTTTGGGCATATTGTTTCGGGGTTTTCGTTATTTCCAAGTGAAAAAATAACGTGGCGCCTAATGAGCAATTTATTCTTTTTTGTTTTTTTTTTTCCTTTTGCGATTATATATATATTTTTTTCCTTTAACTCACCTCCTTTTCCGCTGAGCGTGGGCAAGTATAAACGATAAATATATAACTAAAGATAAGTCAAAATTTGCGGTAGTACCATCTTCTTAATTTCTTGAAATATTGTGGTTTTTTTCGCTATCTTTTGGTTGTCATCTCGTTTTTTTTTGTTTTCAGCTCTGATGAAACTTGAAACTTGGGCAGAAATAAAAAAAAAAATTCACTTATTTGTATTTAATGTGACCACGGTTAATTCATCCTAATTTTTAAAGTTAACACTTCTTTTGTTTTGTTTAAAGATTAAAAAAAATGTAATTGTTGTTTTCCTAAAAATGACACTCTAAATTCCTTCAATATTGCGTGTTTTTTATTAAACCTTTTTTTGGCATACGAGTGAAATATTTAACACAGCCTTATTTGGTACCATGTTGTTTAACTTGAACCAAAAATGTTAGCATTCATTTCTGTAGTTTTCTTATCCCTTTCGGAGAAAGGGACGTAGAAACGTGGGAACGAACTTTCCCTGTGCTCCTAGGCTCAAGAGCCCTCCCTCCCCCCCTCCAATTCTCAGATTGATTCGGTTTGGTTTTCCTATTCCAGAAATATTTATGAATATTCAATTTTGATTGAAATTGAGTGATGTTTTACCAAAATTTCGTTCTCTAATTTCCCAGCTTGTGGGTTTTCAAATCAGGAGGGATAATACCCCACACCTCTATAAAGATACCTTACACGATCATTCGGATAGACAGTCATCATTCAATAGCAAGAATGATGTGACTGACTTAAATCACGAAGATCCTCAGTTACACGATCAGTCCGATTTATGTGAACTTGTCAATGATATATCAAACAGCAAGAATATTGTGTGATGTTTCTTTCGATACATGTTGAATAGAAAGCATGTTTGGAAATATTCACTTTGCCTGTTGAATAAAGTGAAACGAACGATATGAAAGAATTCGCAGCCCCTCCTGCAATATCTTAGTGCTGGAGATGATTGGATTTTAAAATATTCTCGGCAATCCATCAGCATAACCTATACTAAAGATGGCAAATCGATATCGATATTTTGTCTCCGATATTCAATATTTCAATATCGATATTTTGAAACCGATAATATCGAATATGGATATTTTCCTCCAATATACAAGTTTTCCCCAAAACACTAAATTTCTACCCAAATTAAAAAAACAGAAAACATACATATATGTATTAAATAGATGAACAAACAAAAAAATCATAGGTAATTGCTCTCTAAAAATAATCATACATATAAATAATTGTTTAATACCAATAACATGCTGGAGAAATATCCATCCCATAATATTGAATCCAAATATTGGTATGGCAGATATATAAATATTACGATATTTTTAGTACATATTACCATATTTATATTGATAGTCGAATATCATATCAAAATAAAATATTTAAATTTTAGATTAATTTTTATTACTATATTCTTGTTTGAGAGTGGTTTAGTTTATTTAAAAACAAATTTGATCCTTTTTTCTCAACTTTATTCTTTTCAAAACCTTCCAACGTTTCGACCCTCAGGTCATTTTCAAGGATACCTACAATTTTTTAAAAAATTTTATAATGGTATTGTGATGTTATTTTAATGATTGACTTATTTAGAGATGGGACAAAGGCAATTAGCCGGCATTTTTAAGAATTTTAAATTTTAAATTAAGAGAAAATGACAACAAATTAAAGGTAGGGCCAAAGAAATCAGTATGTAAGTGAAGGAAATAATGAAATTGTTATAAAAATAATTAAAAGGAGCTGTTTGTAGGTATTCTTGAAAATGACCTGAGGGTCGAAACGTTGGAAGGTTTTGAAAAGAATAAAGTTGAGAAAAAAGGATCAAATTTGTTTTTAAATATTATTTTAAAAATTCCCTAAAATATCAAAGTTTTTCATTATTGAAATATCGGTATTTCCTTTTATTATCGCTGCCAAAGTTTGATATCGATATCAAATATTAGGGTGTTTTAACATTGAGAATGTTGATTTGTATAATCTTTGTTAATGTACATTATCTAACACATCCATTTATATTTTAGTTAATATTGGGTGGGTGGTCTGATATTTGTTATATTTATGTTTTAATTGTCATGATGTTTCTTTTTTTAACTATTATTATGAATTTTTTGTTTTGAGTTCGTATGATATGAAACAGATCCTTCTATGATTTGCTACATTACTATTTTATAGTTACTATTTCTTCAATTTGTTTAATTTTTGATATTTAAATATCGATATTTTAGTGTCGGTTTAATATTGACATCGATATTGTTAACAAATATCGATATCAATATTTATATTTCTTCCTATATCCCATCTCTAACCTCTACATGAACAATCTGAATAATATCTTAGTTTTTACTGTCAATCCAACTGGCTGTGTAGAATTCCCTTAACGACGCCCTTGATGCTAAGAGTGGACGATTTATTTAGCACATTTACGAGGTGTTAAACAGTAGTACAACATAACATAATAAGAATTCTGTAATGTACTGTATAATTAAATCAATTAACCAATAAACTATTACTTAGATAACAAATTTCGGCTGTGGTCTGTATGTGGACTAAATAAGCCGAGTGTAGCCCTGACCTAGGTGGGGAGTACCGGTTCCCGATTAGCATCTGTCCGTTATCGTGAGCTTTCTCTGATCGTGATGTGTAACAGCGCATCCATTCTTCATTTCCTTTTGTAATATCATTCTTATAATATTGTGAAACCTGACTATTGTCATTAGAACCATGAAAAAACGAAATCTTCTATTTCTTCCTTTAGGTAACTAACAAATTATTTTTTTATAACCAGTCTTTTGTTTATTTCTATGAAGCATTCATTTTTTTTTTTCAAATAAGCAAAATTAAAGGTGTTTAGAAATTTTAATAAAACAATTTTTATTTTTCTGTTTTTAAAATTCATATTCAAGGATTTCTTGAGGAGGGAAAAATGATTATCAACTTTATTGCGGCCTAGAGTACAACGTTGTTGAACGATAATTATACCTCTCAATGGCATAAAATCGGAAAAGATTGGTGTCGGCCATTTTCATTTTCCAAGCCTGCCTTAGCCGATCGGGTAAAAACCATTTTTTTCAAATTCTTTTATATTTCAGGTTTACTCGTTTTCTTTTACTTCTCACAATTACAGAGGGTTAATTATTTCAGATAAATAAAATTAAAGGTACAATAGTCTAACATTTTTTGATAATTCGTCGTTAAAGCACTGTTAGACAATTTTAATGAGGATAACACGGAACTGATATTAAAGAGGGCTTATTTTCACGTAGGTATTTCAAGTTTAGAGTCGTTTTAGAGAAAGTCTAAAAAAACTATTGTCAAATCGATTATATAATACAACAATTCTAGCAAGTCGATTTTAACGAAAAAGTTGCTGGAACATACCTCCCTTACACATGCAATTTTAGTTACGTACGAATTTTTCTTTTTGAGTTAGTCTGGAACTATTCACACAGACTATTTTGCTAAACTTGCTTATTGGGACTCAGTGTATCTTAAAATGCGTACTCGGGTTCTAATTTTTTTACGATTACTATACTTCTCTTTCAATAAAATAGTTAAGGTCAGCGATCGGTGCAGTGGTTTCCGCGAGAAAATATCGCTAGTCCCCAGAAAAATGTGGTATGTATTTACTCGTCATGTTAAGTTATGTTTTATGATGCATTGAAACATAATTAAATTCATCACAATAAGTGGAAAGTTATAAAAACGCTACTTCATAGAATAACGCCACAGTAAATAATTAATACTGCTGTAGCTGCATTATTTTAGCTACATGTTATGTCTCGTCTCGCTTCGCATTCTTGGACTATTTTACTCTTCTATATGTCGTACATGTATATGAGTTGAAGAATTTAAAGGTGGGCTTACTGACGTATTGAGTTCAATAAAAAATATATTCAATACATTAGTTGGATTATTAAGAAAGTATTTGTTCATTTTCTTTTGTATATTGGTGGTTTCATAATTTGGTTACAATTAATAGTTTCATTTTATTAACTAGGTACATTTTATATGTTCTTAGGCCACAATTTTTGTAATAAATATAATTAACACTTAAAACATCCTGTTAGTGGTCAGCGGGATTAAATTATGAATTTACTGGTTCGTGAGGTCAAAAAAGGCGACCGCTGGTTTAAGTAATAGATGGTATCAAGTGATGGCTGCACAAGCACTACGGAAAAAAGAAAAATACGGCTGCCGTAATTGGAGTTCCCAATGACGACATCATATATTAAGTGGTTTGAGAGAAGACAATAAAATATGAACATCTCTGTGAGAAACTAAAACAACCCTACCTCTAACGAAGGTAATGAATTACTCATTGTCCTTTCTTGCAGTTGTAAAGAACTGGGACTTTATGGAAAAAGCATAAGAAGCAGTATAATTGTTGGGGGAGGACGTTGTCACAAGAATTGACACAGTGTGACTTGGCTTCAACTTAAGACTAAAGACACACCAGGAATCCACATACTGACTTAAAATGGTAAAACTTAACACGATTCGGCCAACTAACATTACGGAATACTCAACAGGACCTCTCATTGCTTAATAGATGATAACCCTCTGATTTATTAGAGTGTCCTCAGACCTATGGACTTGAACTATATAAAATAGCAAATCTTATAAACATCAAACTTTTCTAACCTTTTTTCAAAACAAAATCCTCAGAACTGTAGAAAAAGTTCCATATTTGTATACTCAAAAATAACCCTACGCCATGGCCTTGTCGAGGTAACCACCTATAATAATTGTTAAAACCTACATAATTGTTGCCTCCAACTTACAATATCATTCTTCTTAAACTCTGTTATAATAATTGGTTAATTTAATTAATTCTAATGTAATTTTAATTTTTTTTTTCGCTGTCCTCTTACGGGGATACTAGTATCTAATTTTTATAATAGTTAGAATTGAGAGTAACTCAGTGTTTTAATGTTGAAATATAAAAGCAAAACCTTAATTACACATGGAAAATTCAATGCAAAAATGCTTATTGAATGTTCTTACCTCATAATTTTACTAATAATCGCCATACTTACCAATGAAATTTACTGCTTTGCATTTGAAATGATCGAGTCCAAGCATATTTTCTGAAGCCGTGTTAAAATTTTTATGACGATATAAAGGCTTGGGGACCTGGTTTCTTTTATAACGGAACTTGCCTTTTTCTTTATAGAAGAGTAAAAAAAAAATTTGCATATTTAATTTTCAAACTTTATACGATTTACTGGATAACAGGATCTGGAATTGTAAAGCATTTCCAACTCTTTATTAAGCTTCAACGAAATAATGGAAATAAATAACTCGTCTTCATGATTACTTACATATAGAGCTGTCTTGAAATAATATGAAGACATACAAAAACCTTCAATGCAATTCCTCTCCATATTCCTCTCCTCTACCTACCACTTCCCATCAGACTATCAACGTAATATTGTCTAATGTGCGAATTGTAGTAGTTCACATTATGTTTTTCATTCATAATAAATAGTTTAGTTTGTCTACAAAACGGAATTTTCAGTTTCAATTGTTTTTTTCACAAGGTAGCAAATAGCCAGACCGCACCCAGATTTGCGCTTTACGCTTGTTTATTTCATTGAGTGAGGAGGGGCAATTCTGCTGGTGTTTATTCCTATATCTGTGTTTATTTCTCTATCCTCTATATATTTTTTTCCGATTCCTCTAAAACAAAAAAACATTAAATTAATTGTATAAGAATGGTTACAGAATTCAAATTGAGTATTACCTTTTTCTACCGGTGTTACTTGAAGGTTACGGTGAAATACTTATCTTGTTGTTGTGACGTTCCATATTAATACTATACTATTAGAAAATATCCGGAGGTGTATCTTCTATCTTTTTTTTTTTTTTTTTTCTCCTAGCCCGAATAGAAATTATATTATTAAAATAGAACTATATATATTTGTTCTTTTACTGGAGCAGTGCTCTATTCTAAGGACAGATTGAGATATTTTATTTTTGATTTTATATAAATGCCTAATAGATGAGGTGCTAGGGCGAACTTCGTTGCTTTTTTTTCTAACCTCCTAATCTATTTATTTTACAAATATATACATTTTACTTAACCTAAAATTATATATACATTTTATCTTGTTTTGCCGGATGGCATTTTAAGATGAGGAAAACATTGTCCGCTGTAGGTGGTTTGTACATTAGTGGCATAGTAGCCGGGGGCTCACAAAGAATGGGGAGGAACCATTCGAGCTGGAACTTATTAAAACAATAACCTAATGGTTGCTTTACGTATGGAAAAAACATAAATCAGGTTGAGTATTACTTTTTTCTTTTCTACCTAAGGTACTTTAAAATTACGGTGCAATACTTAACTCGTTATTGTAAATTGTCCATTCTATATGGTATCTCCTACTAGAAAATATCTTCCTTTTTTTTAGGCTTACATTTCTCAAATCTTCCTCTATTTTTTTTTTTCCAAACCCTCTAAAACAGAAGTAAAAGTGAGTTAGTAGTGCATTACTGTGAAAAAGAAAAAGTAAATCGTGTTGTGTCTTACCTTTTACTACCTGTGGTATTTTATGGTTACCAGTTATATTTAATGTCATATATGAGCTATCCATTCTAAAAAGGAGCTATTTTAATTCCGGAGGTGAGGGGCCTCCTCGTGCTGTAATCTTCCTCTATCAATATAGGTCTGGCAAAATGAACCATACAATACTGAAAAGACGCCAGGAAGTGTTTGTATTACCCCAATATTGTTTCCGTCGATCATGAAATTCCTGTCTTACTACTTTATTATAGGTAATAATAATATACTTATAACAAATTTAAATAAATGTATATGTAAGTTGTTTAACTTATAATGTTATTTGACTTCTTGTATATTGATTATTTTGATTTCTGTATTGAGAATGATGAGGTTTGTCTGAGCGCGATCTTGCAGGTATTTGATGAACTACTTGCTGTGGCAGCTTGATAACCCGCTACAATATGATCGGTAATCAACTTTTCTGGTGAGAAGTCAAATTAGCGTTACTAGAATGTAGTAGAGAAACTGAAAAAAAAAAATATTTTTTTTTATATATACTTTTGCAATCCAGAAAAATACCCAAAAACTTGCACCATCTTTTTATCCTGATTATACCAGATTTGGAAAAATTAGTTTAAGGTTTAAGACTGCTATTTGAGATACTAAAGGCTTTGTTTTAGATTATTCTATAATAATAGTTTACGTGTATTTCTTTGGCAGCATTATTGAACAACAGTTAATGAATAAAAGAAATAGCTTTACAAGTAGTAACTCATCACATGTTATAATTCATTTTTTATACGGAGTGAGTAATACATGATTTAATACATTCAAAGGGCGGTTTTATCTATATTTCGTTTACCTGAGGCTTCGTTTAAGTTTTCTAAAGAAAATTCTTTTATACAAAGGTAGGAGTTGAGGGAAGTAGGCTACTTTCTCCTGTAATGAGAAAGATAATATACAATGACAACGGTTGGGCAATGCACCTTCGATAAGAAGGTTATCAACGAGGCAGTTGCTAAGATGGCGGAACCGCGGTTGGAACTGTACGAAGTGGAGGTTAGACCGGAAGCGGAAAGGGAGTGCAAGAGGAAACCGCGCCCTCGACACCCGTACCGCCTCCTCTGTCTTCTCATCTCCAAGCTCTGCCTCAATGTGAGCAACAAATCTTATCTCTTTGGATTTTATTCATACAGTGTATGTGCAATGTAGGTTAGAACTACTCTTAGATTAGGAGCCTTAACTTTTCTGTACCTGAGGGCACTTATAAATGTTATCTGCCAAGTGGTGGGTATTAAAATAAGTTTTAACAAAAAAATTAATCATATAAACGACTCTTATGTGGCAGTATCTCTACAACCGACTGAACTGAAGTTTATCTGATACCTGATAGTGTTACTGTACTCTCACAACAATTTTTTTTATTTAGATTTGAAGTTAAGTTGATCATTGCCGAATTTGGGTTTTTTTAACACCATTTTGGGTTTCTACTGCAAGATTGTGTAATTTTTAGGTTTTTTACTACACGAAAATCTGGATTCCATTTATCATACTGTTCTTTGTGGGAAATGGTAGTTGTCAACTACGGGTGGTAAAATGCTACATTGTTTATAACAGCAGTTCTTGCATATGGAATAACATTTCAGACCTTGCGTGGTAAAGGACGGGTTATATTCACGTGCTGTAAAAATTCTAAAATGTACTTTGCGTTTTTCATGCACGAAATCCGATTTTTAGTAATAATTTACATAACAAAAGAGCTATTTGTACCAAGAGTTACATCTGTATGGGAGAACCCTTTAACAAGATAACCTCCGACTCTTGTTTTAAACTTTACTAAAGTTTGTACTATCTACTCGATTCCTTCTTACGTATAAATCAATGATTCCCAATTCATTAGGTCTGTGGATCATTATGCCAGAAATTAAGTCATGCTGGGATCGCACCCTCTTCGGACTTGGACAAAAGGGGATCATCCTCCGGATAGTAGGTTGCCTAAAAGTGCAGTTAGATGTTCTTTAATGTTGCATATACCTAATGAAATCTCAATTTACTTTTTAAAACTTAAAAAACTAATACTTGGAAAAAGGAAACAATTAAACAGTTCTAACAATAAGTGGTGACGGTGGCAGCGTGGTGACGCGCCTATCTGCCAAACCAAAGAGGTTGTAAGTTCCAGTCCTCGGCCCTTTCCGGGATTTTTTCAAGCATATAATTCAAACAGAGCCTCCCCTCGGGCATTTGTACGGCCCGTCAGCCAATGGGTGTCACTCACAAAAATAGGCATGGGAGTGACGAACCCACCCTATGAAAACCACGTCATGAAACGCACGATCTATTTCCTAATTACATCGTGCGAAGCCTTGGACCTCCACAGTCTGTCGCGCCAATAATAACAATAAGTCCCCACAAAATATGTGCTCCTAGGATATCCCGTGGCCATCTCAGACGGCCGATGGCCGCAGACCATTGTTTAGGAACTACTGATATAGATAAAGGTTTTTTCTGAGTGTATAATTTGATTTATAATGGTTAATTTTATTTAATTAAACACTAAATAAAATGGAGAATACATCATTATTAATCAACTTTGAATAGTTTAATTGGGTAGGAAAAAAAGTGAGTTCCCAGCTTACCCGCTCTCGTATTCCCATTAGATTGCTTTCGTTATTTTTTAAGATTTACTTATTGTAATTAGAACGGTATATCGAACCACATTATGAAGAGAATCTGACTATTTCTAATTTTTGATCGACGGGTCCATTTCCAATGCCGATGATCAATTGGATATCGTCTACATCTCAGTGGTTCAACGAGCTCAAGCTCAGTGATTTACCAAATTTTAATATAAAATATAATTTATAAATTGGAAGAAGATAGTTGACCGTATGAAGCAGATTGTAGGATAGTCTGGGTGGCGGTCAATAAAGGTATGACAATAGTATAAGAGAACTATTTATTGTAAACCAACGAATCGTCCCACTTGGCAGATTAATAGTGTTTAAGTGTAACCAGGTTATACTTATTAGTAACTCGTTTCTAGTCCATCTACATGTATATACTTCCTTATATTGTTATTATTGATTCTTTTTTTGATATTTTATATATAGTTTATAAACATAACAATTGTTTTGGATTTTTTTAAATGTCTGTATCTTGTTCTTTCAGAAAGCCCTGATGAAGCCCTGGAAAGTGGAGCGAAACGTTAGTTAACAATAAATAGTTTTACTATTTTGATACCTTTATCGACCGCTACTCGGATTATCTTCAGTCTAATTTATAAATTATATGTATTTCCTCAATAAATTGGTATAAGTTAATTAATTCTTTTAATTATTAAGTACCTTAATAATTATATGCTGTACTAATAATTATTTAATTAATGCTGTACTACTTAATAATATACATAATAATAATTATGTGTACTAATTACGGCACTCTTCCATTTTATTCATTTTAATATGAAATATATTTTTTAAATAATCCATATTTTCACAGTAGTTTTTCGTAAGAATTTAGTCACTTATCTCAAGTTTTGTAATTAAGTAGCATAATGTTTATACAAATATACATTTTCGTTAAAGCTTTAATACATTGGAAAAAAAAAGTATTATGTATTAATGACATCCCCCACAAAAAAAAAGACCAATTCTGGAATCGTGAGTTTGTACATAAATATTCAATGTCTTCTGTCTTTCATGGGGTAATGAAAAGTGCTGAAGAGGAATAAAATTATTGTCCGCGTCCAAAGTGGAGGAGTACCGATATAGAGGAGTTTAAATACAATAAATTCACATTGTGTTGGTGGGAACCTTAATAGAATAGTCCGTTAAGAAGGTTGTCCGTTATAGAGGTATACACGCTAAAAGATGTTTCATTATATATTATTTGAAATAATTTTTACTTCAATTGTGGGGAGGGGGTTAAAGAGAGATAAAACTAAGCTTCCTTCTGCTTCATAGCTGTGCATCAGTTCGTATGAATATTATTTAAAACAAAAACAATACTGTTACTTGACGCAAGCAGGACAATTATATGGCGACATTTTAATGTATCAGGGTCAGGTCCGAGCCCGCATGCATCGGCCAAGTAGGACTGACATACTTCCGGAGACTGCTGTGCATAGTGATTCATAGTGGTGCTACTTCCGCCCATCAGCTGATGGGTCAACGGCCTCCTTGAGCGATCCCTACCAACGGATCCATGAGGCACAGCTTCTGCTATGTAGCGTCTTTTTTCTACTCCAACAGTATACGTATCTAGAGTAGTGCAGCAATGTGGTAAGTCTTTTAAGCTTTTGTTCAGGATCTTATGTGAGACTGAAATAAAATAAAAAATGCCATCTTGTGGGTGAGGGCGGATCCAAGGAAAAGTCGACCTTCCTGGGCCCCGTGCTCTGGTGGGAACTCACTCTTTAGATAAATAAACAACTTATGTTACGCCAGTCCAATGCCAAAGTGGCGTATCTGCAAATTTCTGAGAGAATTGTGTTTGAATTAAGGTACCAGATTTAAAGTAGAAGCGATATATATTATTAATTTTGATATACGCCAAATTAAGATTTTGTATTTTTGATTAGTTACTTAACATTTCAGATAGGTCTGGCGATTCGAAGATAATAGAAAACATACATACAAAATGAAACCGCAGATTAGATTAAGATATAATATATACAATTATTATCTACATGCTGCTTTACAACTTGTCTGCTAGAGTGTTCTGCGACAACTCTGTTCGACTAGTCTCTCTAGAATAATGACTAATGTTTATCATTGTCATGGTGTTTCTAATATACACAGATAAAGAGGGTGAGGTATGCTAGAACAAGAGGAGAATTACTAATTAATTATCGATGGAGGGAGAATTTCTATAAACTTAAGGGAGGAATATATACAGTCAAGGCTGTTATAAATTCCTATACTTTATATCATTAATATTTAGTTTTATTGATGGACAATTAACGCCTTCTAATAAAGAGATTCTTGAAAAGATTGTGAATCATAAATTCTCAAATGATATCAATAAAGCATTGAACTCAAACCGTAACCACATATACTAATCAGATTACAGTTTCAACCTGTTTAAACCTTAAAGATATTTAATATTTAGAGTAAATAGAAAAAAAAAATAAGGTGCATTAGCCAACTAAGAGTAGGAAACCTGGAGCACATTAAACTAAACCATGGAAGCAAAACCCTCACTTTCAAGGCAAACAAACTGCCCATTCTGCAAAAGCTATTTCAATAAGTGTTTGTACCATATCCTTCTACATTGTCCAACCTTTAAAGAAAAGAGAGAATATATCGTAAAGCCACTCACATTTGCTGTCTTACAAAACATCCAAAATGTATTGAACATTGACTATGAACTGAAATTGACTGTAGATTGTGAAATTAAATTCGGCTAACTAAATTGTTTTGTTTTTGTTCAAGAAATGCAATGAAATTTTCTGTTTGAATAAATAAATTCTGGTAGATCAATCAATATTTTTTACTGGATGCTGGAATACTTGACTATTATTTCTTATTGCTTCAGTTTTCTTTCTCGATCCTTTGCAACGTCCGCCTCACTTTTCCCCTCTTTCCTACCTGACTCTGATTGAGCCTATCTTCACCCACCCATTCTGTTTATACTAATAAATTAATAAAATAAATGCTGGATGTTTTCAATTGAAGTAATCTAATATGTCTAGCTAGGCAGTCTTCTAGATCAAAATAGATTTTTACTTGTTTAAAGTGATGACTAAATAATTAATGTTCATCGTGAACATATATTTCAAATAGTTTTAATTATAATTAAGGTTGTGATCCTTAAAAAGATACAAGAACTATATGATAAAACGTTATCATGTTCATTGTTAACTTTGAAATAATTTGTACGTCGTAGTTTTTTACTCCCGATGTATGAGTAAATTATTTTACATTCTGCAAATAAAAACATAATATAAAACGTACGGGAAAAGTCGTTGGTTTCCTAGATAAGAACGCAATATGCGTGTTATCTTGTTATCTGCTTCCGCTTTGCACCGACGATATTTCAGTTGACTTTATTTGTAAGTATAAACAGCAACAAAAAGCAACGGCTCTTAAAGGCACTAGATGTGTGGCGAAGAAGTAATATTAGTAGCCCTGGGTACTGCTGTAAGCAATACAATTTAAATTTACCCATACACTAACTAAAAATACACCTAATAATTGTAATGTGAATTATAGTACAATGTCATGATACAGAGGTTTGGAGAATCAACACATTGGTAGCTCTCCAATAATATTTCCACATAAGAAGGTCTCGAGGCCGCCTTCATTTGGAACACCTAGGAATATTATAAGGAATAGAAGAGAAAGCAAGGTGAGACAAAAGCGGGTTCAGGTGGTAAGGGAATTTATCATGGAAGGATTTATATTAGTTTCATGCCAAATTGGTAACATAAGGAACATTATGAATGGTTTTATTTTGGACAAAGTAAAGGACATTGAGAATTTTACGAAAGGTTTTTGATTGAATACGAGTGAAATTCGAAGGTTTAGTGGCGCCTCAATCCTCTATATATA
>NW_027112074.1:2057324-2085571 GCF_000696795.3 Halyomorpha halys | reverse complement strand
TATATATAAACATATAAACACAGTGAGCAGGTTCATCTCTTTTTGAAGAATAAGAAAAAAAAAGATTAATGATTCCCTTAAAGGTTTCTCGAGATGCTAAAAACAAATGTCATTGCATATATTGCTTCAATTTATGTTACCAAATCGTAATAATAAATAATACGTAAATGTTTAATTTTAACTAAATACAATAATTTAAGTCAAAAAGTCAATTATTAGATTTAATATTAAATCTATATGCATCAAATATACGGGAATTCATTCATAGGCTATAGGGAAGCATAGCCGAGTGAAGGAAACAATAAACCTGAGAAATTCTCTCTCTACAGTTTGTTCTGTTTGGTTTAATGCACATACTGTGACATGTCACTAACTATATTTCATAAATGTGCATACAGATATGGGCTCTATAAAACACCGGGCTCCTACACTGTTGGAGTATATGCACCTACTATAATCTCCTATCTGGAACTTGTATTTCATTTTCGTCGTAAGCACGCAATTCTTATCTCAAAGGCCATCTTCACAAACCTCCTTCAATTTCAAAAAGAACGCAATTAAAAACATAAACACGATTCTATAAAAAAAATAAATAAATTGTAAGGTAATAAACTGATTACGATAACTAACGAGGAAATTTGTAAGTTGAACTTAAATTCGAGATATCTTTAAGCACGGCCCCATTAAAAGTGAGGTTTCTCTTCAATTAAAGCTGTAATTAATGTTATATACTAAGCCACCAAACTTCTAATAAAATTGGTCGTGAACAACATGAGATGTCGAATCGCGGGCTTTTGGAGGATATTCTGGTAGTATACGTAAAATATTGCGTTGAAATTATTTCTTGTGAAAGAAAATGAGTCCTAACTAGAAAGAGGATAATTATTGAAGTTTTACACGGAATGAAAACTGAATCCTCCTACTCTGGTTATGATTGGTTACCTAATAGGTATAAGATAGGTTTCTTCCCTCTTCCTCGTATAGCAGAAATGACCAAGTAGGGGTGTTCAAAAAATTATACGAGCCATCTGTTAACGTAGAGGTTCCAAATCTTTTTAGGTTTGCCGCTCCCTAAATGCTCGTAATCCGATTTTTCGCGGCGCCCTTAATCCATCAGATTTTTTCTACATTTTTGACTTTGTTGAAAAATTGAAAAACTTTCGTTTATAAAAGTGATTACCCATTTAATAGCGAAGAGATTAAAAATAGATACTTATTATTTTTCTTGGGATAATATAAAATATCCAATTTCAACTGTTCGGTAATATCCATATTGAGACTGGACAACCACCACCAAAGACTTGAAAGTTGGTGATTTATTGGAATTTTATCAGCATACACGATTGTTGGAACAAAACTTCGAGAATTGGAAATTCTAAGAAAATTGCCGAATTGTTTACTTAAATATTTCTCAGCGCCCATCGGAGCCACGGCGCACTCTTTAGAAATCACTGTATAAACGAAAACAAATGGACCAACTACAAACGATTCCATGAAAAACTGAAACTACATCCTAACACTCACAAATGGGCACAACAATTATGCTCGATGATGTCCGTAGAATACTGAAGAGGAACTGGATGAGGGATCTTCTGAACAGAAAAATTACAGGCAGTTATTTGAGCAACATCAAGACTATAAAAAATATGAGAATAAAAGAGCACTATTTATATGCATTTTTCCGTTAATGTGTTTTTGTTTGATCTAATACTTTTTAAAATAAATTGTTCAATGATTGGAGAAGTTTGTCGGGGGGTGCGGTCAGCAAAGAACAACATAAATAAACAAAACCATATTTATTTATTTTATGCCGACGTTTTGACCTGACCGCACCCCCCGACAAGCTTCTCCAATCATTAATCTACGGTCAACTATCTACACCTCATCATAAATTGTTCAATGTCCTTCAATTAGAAGGTTTTCGCCTGTTTTATTAGGTAAGTTTTTGTGAAAGTCATCTTCAGGATGAACTATCTTACCAGTACTTACATGGTCCTTTTTGTTTTTTTATCTATATCCAGAATACTTCGTTATAAATGGAATATTTTATAATGTAGACTACATGAGTATTTTATTTTGACTATCATACTGGATTCTTACCCCAGACTCACCAAGCGCCTAAACTAATCTATTTTATACATAACTGTACATTATAATACATTCAGTAAACTTGATATAAGTTTATAATGGAATGATACAGGAGTGTAGAGAAACTACCCATTGGTAGCACTCTAATAACGTTTTTACATTAGAAGGTCTCGTGGACATCTTCTTTTCAGCCGCCTTGGAGGATTGTCAGGAATGGAAGAGTAAGCAAGGCTAGAAACTAATGGGTTTGGGTGTTAAGGAGTTTATAATGGAGGAAATGATATCTGGTTCGGTTATATATGGAACACAAAGGTCTTTATGTATGATTTTATTTGTGACAAAGTAAGGAGAATTGAAGATTTTACAAATGATTTCGGATTGAGTACGAGAGGAATTCGAAGGTATAGTGGAGCTCCAAAGCTCAACTTTGCATGTCCTAATAGGTTTTATTATAGTTATATGTCCTTTATAATGAATAGGAAGTTTAGACCGTTTGTCTATTAAGTGATGTAATAGTCGGAATAGTCGTGCACTTTTAATAATAATAATAATAATAATAATCTTTATTTATTCTGGAATTGATCCCTTTAGAATAATTTACAGGCGTCAAAATTAGGCTTTAGGGCCTTAGAGTGAATTACAAAATAGAGATGAAATTACAAGATGCCATAAAATAAAATAATACAATGAATTTAAAAATATACAAATAAACAACAATAATTAACAGAAAATATAAAATAATGATAAAACAAATAAAATAAAACCACCTGTCAAATCATAAAACATAAGATAACTTCTGATAGTAAATAAAAGGAAAAAAAAATGATAAAAAATAAAATACAATTAAACTAAGAAATAATAATTAAAAATATATAATTTCTGCTAGTGTACATATTTACAGTTATAAATGAATTGTTGACGATTTCCTGTCTTTTAAAACTAATTTATGACGAAATATTAAAATATGAATAAAAAAAACTAAGAAAATCCTGGAATGATCATACTGTTCATACTCGTTCATACTGAGGATGGGGAGCCAAAAACCGTTAATAAAAGCGTATGTAAGCAATAAACAAATTATAAAGATCAACTTTTAACAAAAACATACCTATAATAAAATAAAAAATTTAAGTCTTCACTTTTCCTTTAACCAACATAAGGTAGGTCATTTAAAGCTGTTAAATTTCAGTACTCCGATAATCCTCTAGATAAAAACCTCTTAAATTTTTTAAGAGAATACCTAGCTAGGCTAAACCAGGATTTGAACCTGTTCGACTGAACACATTGAGGACTTACCAGACTGCCTCGTTGCCCGATGAACATCTAGGCCATATGCTTTGTTATTATTAACACCGCATATTATTCATGGTGTAGCGGTTCGAGACATTATGTAAAACATAAAAAATGGAACGGGCAACGACCATAAAAAAAGATATGAGGGAGGTTGAATTTTATAAATATTACCGGAGGTTGTCGGTGGGCGTTTAATCCAAAGAGGGCATATGAGTCACTGAACTTTTCAAGAACTTCGGGGAGATTGGAATATATTACGCGACCAAAAGGAGAACCAGGGTGCAAATATTCCTCTTATCAACCTAAAACTATCATTGAACTGGTCGGCGCTTGAGGGGTTCATAAAGGATTTACTAAGGAAAACCGTATCAGTTTACGCTCGTCGACGAGCAGCTGATACTAGCTGATAGTAACTGATCCATATAGACAATGTAGCAGTCCGAGCACGTAATTAACTGAAGAAATGATAATAAATTCTATCGAATCTAATAAATTTTGGAACCATTAGATAATTTTAAACAAAAAATATACGTTGATTTTGAATTAATTTGCAATTCATTTTTCTGTAGTAAAAATATTTTTAATTGATTATATATGCTTCCTATGTTATTAACTTTGTTACATATATACTTTTTTTTTAGTCCATAATTGTATTTCTAATAAGTTTTTGAAATAATTGAATTTCATATATGCTTCAAATAACTTTCGTGTATGTTTCAAACACCCTTCATGCACGATTATCATTCTTATTTTAAGTTCCAAATATTAAAAATTAAATCTTAAATTGTGATATATATTTTGTAGAGAAAAGAATGATACTCATTTAGTCTTAACGCACGCACCACTGAGCTTAGATTTCCGATCTCCTATACGTAGGTGAGTTCTACGTTTTATTCTCTTTTGCTTATCTTTCTTTAGCCCCCTCCTCCTTATCTATTAAGTTCTAATATTTCCTTACCCACACTATTAGTTATGTTCACCACATATTACAATTGTCATATTTTCTATTCACTTCTTTTTTTTTTTAATGCCAAAAGGCAATCCAAGGTATCCTTCAGACCCAGTTATTACTACTACATACATACTACAGCTACTACATACAGCATACCTCCTATATGTACGTACCAAATACCCACTGAAATCTTTACAGGAGGCTATGAAAAAAAATTCACTTCTTTTGTCTGACTTAAATTTACATTTTGTTCCTTTAATCTATATTCATATTTCTTGGTTTCTTTGCATTATATAACTTCATATTTTAATTTCCTTAATTATGTTATTTAACTTAAATATTTAATTACCTATATTTCGTTATATTTTCCACTACTTTAAATTAAAGCGTAAAATAATTTGAGAGTTGATAGCTAGTTGGAAATATGGCTTCTCTAATATTAGCATAATACTTCCTCTAACAGGCTAATACCAGTTGAATAAACAGTTTTCAAATAACTTTTTTTTTTTTTACGTTCCTTCACTCATTATTAGTTCATTCATTAATGGCATTCATGAAAACTAGTCCACAGTTGAAATAATAGTACCGTAAACCGGGGTACTTTAGTGCAGGTTTTGCATATTTGGTATTATAGCTCCCTCATTTTTCAAAATTTTCAATAATCCTTATATCAAACGATCTCAGCTTTAAACTTTTAACCTGAAGGGACCTGCTGTATTTTACTGCAAAATGCGGGGGCTACTTTTTGTTTTATATGTACTCTGTTAAAGGCACATTGGGTTAAAACCAAAATATGAAAGAGAAAAAGAAGGGATGGAAAAGAAAAAAAAAAAGAGAAAAAGAAAAAGGTAAAAAAGAGGCAGAAAAAAATAAATGAAAGAACCAAAGAGATAAAACAAAAAAAAATAAATAAATAAAGAAGAAAAAAAAGTCATACTCTAATGTTGTTCACTACTAATGTTTGTAATTATTATTGTATACTTGTATAGGCATATTTATTGTTAGATTAAAAATATCGTCTGATTAGACCAAAACGCTTGGTGTTCTTGATCAGAGAAACTCCATTCAATAAGTAATCTGAGTAGTAAAGTTAATTTTTATAAACACATTTCCGAATTTTATTTTGGTCGAAAATTCGAATGAACAGTGACATCCAAAAAGTAACTTTATTCCAAAATGATATCGAGTTTCCTCCCAAACGTTTTTAAGCAAAATTAGCTCAGGACACTCAAATGGAAATTCAGTCAACATGAAATGAAAAACATTTTAATTAAACTAGGCAAAAAACTTAAATGAACTAGAACGAAAATAAAATCACTAAACTAGATAATCTTAAACTTGCAAGGTTAACTTGTTTTAAGTCAACTGAGAAGGTGTCCTGTTGGACTGAGATGGGCTTTCATGAGCACTGTAGGTAAAAGGAACGTTGTAAGTTTTCTAAGAGATATTAATGTTTACAAGACGGGCGAAATAGTTGCTTTTATCCAAAGATGAAAAATTAAATTCACCCTGATACTTTCGATTGCTGAGCGAGCAAATTATTAATACTAAAACTAGGTTTATTTTTTTTTATTTAAATTTTTATCTTTAGAGCAAAACCGATCGAGAGAAAAAAAGTTAAATTGATGGATTTGCTTATACTGTAGTAATGTAAAGCTATTAATTTTGATACCATTAGGTGTTGCAATTATGTCTTCTAACTCTTGTAGGGCAGGAATATAATAAATAATGTAGCTCCACTTTGTACAGTCATCGACTAGAGATAAAATTCGAGAAAGCTGGAGGCTGGTAAATTATATCCTGCGGCAGGGAAATTCTCCTGTGGCACACTTCTCTTGCATTGAGTTTTGAGCCAAAGAAGTGAAGTGCATCGTCAGATTAATAACGGTCACATATAACAAAAGACAGTTCAAACAATATTATATAAGTGATTTTTGGAAAAAAAAAACAATTTATATATTTGAATAAAAATTCTCACAACTATATCAGGACGAGTCTCACTAGCAACCACATGATAAGATAACTTTGTGATTTGCGGTAAGTTAATATTATCGGAGCCGAGAGAATAAACAAGTGTCGAATTAACAGAACAGTTTATTTACAGTCCAGGACCGTTAAACGGTGACAGTCGGCAGCAATTGCCAAAGTGTAAACTGCATGATGGTTGTCAAAACACTATTCTGGTAGTACTATCGCACTATCTGGTTTAGCGATTACTTGTGGGACATATAATTATTAAGTGATTTTTCTCCTTTCCAAATTATGTCCAAAATATAGAAATTTTACTTTGTCGATTTTGGACATAAGGAACCCAGAAGAGAATATTATTGTTATAATAAGAAGAACCCTGAAGGCGGAGGAGGACTCTGAAACGTCGGTGTAGTGTAAATATTTTTTATATTCAAAAAATTTTTTGGTATGAGTAAAAAAAAAAAAAAAATCACAAATATTCATATGATATAAATATTAAACAGTTTTAGTAATAATAACAAAAATTATCCATATTAACTTTTGCACTAGAAGTGCTGTCAGAGCCCGGGAGAAAAAATAGTAGTAATTTCACCCCGATTTTTTATTACTTGCATGAAAACTATGTATGATTACTTTTATGATCTTGTACTAGTCATAATTGACGTGTCTGCCAAGTATAAGTAGGAGGAATAAAAAATGGCGGCTGTTTCAAAATATTAAAAGAGAAAAAAATGCATTCGGAGCCCTATATCTTTAAAATTACCAAAACTAGAAAACCTAAGAGAGCATCATTTAAATTAGTATACATTTCCTAAAATATGAGTCTTAATAGTATTTACTATTAATACTATTTACCTTCAAGTATTCCAGATATAGATTTTTAAAAAACAACATTTCTTTAAAAAATCTAAAAAATATCATAAAAACTACTATTCCTACGAAGATAAAGGTCATAAACTACTTTATACTACATTAAACTAGCTTTAATTTGATTACTAATAGAAATTTGTTCGTAGAATGGTTTTTGAGTATAGCTTTCCTAAAATAAATTTACTAACTACTGATTTTCAGTCCATTTTTTTTTTTTTTTTGTTTTATGAAATGTTTCTTTTTAAAATGCTGTATCTTGGAAACTATTATGTATAAACTATGTAATATACCTAAATAGCACGCGCTGAGTAGATAAGACTAGCATAGTCTCATACTTAACACGTGTTATTTTAATTTATTTTGTCTTGTTTTTTATTATTCTTTCTGTTTTAAGCATCTACAACGAGTTATATTCGTTATTGTTCTTGTGCTGTATCTAATCGCATAAATACAAATATAAAGAAAAAATTCGTTTATTCAAATGCCAATAGAAGTCAAAACTAGAAACATTTGGTTATAGTTGGTTAGAAGGAATGCAAAATTATAATTATAAATAAATAATAGATATTAGTTTTGTGAAGATCACTTCGATGTGAGTATAATGCAAGATACAAATTTTAAGTTTATTAGAAGTTATATTTATTCCGAAAGACTACTTAAAGTAACTAAAAACGTAATTATTGTCTCTTTCAGTTGGAAAACTATATGATCAATTATATACGTAAATACGTAGTTATTTAAAAACGTTTAAAGTGTGAGTCGCTATATCTGTATTGATTGTTTACATTTAAATGACGTCATATATGGAACCATCATGGCGGCTATTGCTTTCCTTCTGTTGGTACACAGATTAAAAATCTTTGTTTTAAAAAAAAATTAAAAATTAAACCTGTCTCTATATTAATTTAAACATTTATGATTGAATTTCTGAACTGACAATAATATTAATTTTTTTTTTCTATGTCATCGTCAAATACTCTATAATACTCTCTGGTTAAAATTTGAAACATGAATTAAAACGAGAGCCATTAAATTAATCGTCTCGTTATAACTAACATTAGACCAGTTATGGTCTAATAGGGACCATTGAAAAAAAAAAATCTAAAAGCCTGACATGACAGGACAGAGGACTGATGACAAACATATTAGCTTCCATTGTCCAAGAAGTATTACAATGCCGGCCGGTCGAGAGTGAATTAGTTCTATTGTTCTCTGCTCACTAGCTCATTTCACGGAGATTATGTCCGATCCCTGAGCAGATCAGTCAGTTTATAAGTGACGTCTTGGCGGCTTTATTTTTCACCTTATCACTGAAAATCGAAATCAGTAAGGATAAGGAAGTGCAGTAATATTGATATAAATGCAGTAATCTAAATTTGTTTCATCCGTAAAAAAAAAGGTACAAATTATATATAGATTATTCAACCTTTTTGGAATAAACAGTCAAAAATAGAGACCGAATTATCGCACATTAAAAGAACAAAGAGTTAAAATATGCAAAATTATACAATGGAAACTCAAAATGGTCATTGAAACCCGAAATCTTGTAAAAAACCGCTACACTGCTTAATTTATAATATTAATACACCCAGATTATTAAATTATGCGTTTCTCCAACTTTGGAATTGATAGATTTATTTATTGATAGATATTACAATCTGCCACACAGTTGTGGGCAATAGGTAATAGTGATGAATGATCTCATACATACTAAAATAAAAAAATAATAAATTAAAAAAATAAATAAATTAAAAAAACTCTCTTAAAATATATACAAACAAAAGAATAGACAAGATGAACATAATCAAACTATCTGTATGAAAAATAAATAAATAAAATAACATAATGATAACATAATGATAACATAATGATAAAATATTATATACAATATTTACACAATCGACCTGAGGATCTTTGAGCCCACTCTATCCCCCACGTGTGAGGGGTAGAGCAGAACTTAAGAGATCCTAGCGCATCCCTCTCGCCGCATCACTGGTAATGAGCCATCTACAACTTTAAAGCAGCAAATAGGTTCGGACTTGAGATAAATGAACAGAAAACTAAATATATGAGAACAGGAGGAGTTGATAAGCAGGAAGACAACTAGTACATTGAGAGTGGTGTCTACAAATTTGAAAGAGTGCTACACTTCATTTGTATGAGGCCCGAGATAAACTAACGAATATTGGTCACTCTTATAGAATAAATGCTACTTTGCGCAGATTAAACTTTTAAAAAATAAGGACTCCACCAACCAAACCAAAATAAGGCTCTACAAACAGCTAATGTGCGTAATCCTTATTTATACTTATTTCTTAGAGAAAAATATTACTAAGACTTTTTAGCCCAATCAAAGAAAGTGATACTTGGCCAAGAAGAAAAATGTGGAAATTTGCGACCCCTTGAAGGTTGAATACTAAAAGGTTTGTGAAGATCGGAAGGTTGAGATGGGCTGGGTATGTTGGAAGAATGGATAACAGAGAAATCCCGGGTAAATTTACTGTGGAGGTCCTTCATCGAACAACGACCGAAATTGAGATGGTTTGATAGTATCCACACAGAAGCGAGAAACGTGATGGCTACTACAACGGATATAGAAAAATTGAGGAAGCTTTTGGAGGAGACTGTATTAGTGATGGGTCGTTGCTTCATATATGGTTGTAAGGAATACATGAAAACATTTTCAGGTATCGGAAGCTTATCTAACCTTGTTGTAATCAAACTCGCCAAATAATTATCAAAAAACTAAACAGCTTTAATTAAAAACCAAAAAAGTTTGTCCATAACTGAAGAACTAAGTTGAAGCTAACTGTATTTTATGGTTTTTCATTTCTATTATGATGGCTAGAAAACTCAATTTCAATCTTCTTACAACTACAAGTTTCAGATTTTGGACACGTACATCAAGATGCTATGTAGAAAGAAATATTTAAAATATTAAACTCTAGCATTGGATTCCACATTTCCGTATTTTTTATTTATCATTCGAAACTGTAATATGACAATTTTAAATTTAATTTTTCAATTTATTTAAATTGAGAAAAAAATAACTAGACATACTATAATTCATAAAAAGTAGATATGACTTCTCCATTTTAATATTTTCAATAAAAATAAAACTTCAACTCCATGATCAAGGAATTCAATTTTAATTTTTTTTTTTGTAATTATATAATTTAAGATTAAATACTTAATTGTATTGCATTGAGCATCAAATTGTGATTTCCTAAAACAGGGGGATCATGGTTTGTCTCCGTTTCCCACAGATCGCGTTAATTACTAGGCTAAACTAAAACGAATGGCGAAATAGAATTAATTGAGCTTGTATCATATATTATTTAACAGAATAGTAATTATTAGTTTTGCGAAATAATTAGAATAATTGATGATTTGATCATGAAAACTAAAAAAATTAACAAAAATACAATTTTATTCCGAAAAATGTTTAAATTCATGTAGTAACCCCAAAACGAACAATATAAAACTAGTATAAAAAGAATGCCCTAGCCATGGATTCGAATGCTGTCAAGGTTTAGCAGAATTGGGTTGCTAGGGAACAAAAGATGCAATTGCACAGAAATTCTATTTCTAGTTTTAAACAACTAGCATAGATCTATTTGCGATCTCATCCATTCCTGTTTCTTCCTTAGGTTGACTCCCTTATCTGAATTGGAAAATATTTACTTATCGTGAGTACAGAGGTGTATCAAGGGGCTGTATAATATACGAGGGTGTATGTTATCTTTTCATAGCAACTATTGCGCATAAACAATCCCATAAGGTAATTAGTATCAGGGATCCGAAACACTGTAAATTATGTTATGGTAGAAGTTAACGGATGTTGGTGCAACTCGATAAAATCGATTTTATAAAATTAGCTTTACATATTTGTTTGATTACCTAAAACCGATTCTAACGATTTTTATTGATTTTAGAATATCATTGTAAATCTAGATGTTATTTTATATCAGCTAGATTTTATTCCGATTGAATGGTAGTTACACAGGGCTTCACTACGGAATTTAGGCTCCGATCTCACATACTGAATCTCGAAGTAAAGGAGAAAAAACATCGAAGATGTTGATTGCAAACTTAAATAATATAAAAAATAATTAAATCGAAGGATTTAATATTAAAATATTCTATTTTTTTATTGTGTTCATATGCATACTTTTGGTTACAAATTTACGGTTAGGGAAAGTTAAAACAATAAACACGGTAAATTAAAACTTAAAAATGTTATATTTATTTATTTTTTACTATGAAAAAGAAAGGGAATAAAAATAATATTTTTGATCTTGACTATTTTGATCCCGTACAGACGAAATGTTTCCTTTTGTCCATACTAGACAAAATCAACTCCACCCTGACAGAAGTGGAGCATCAGATATCGCAGTATCTGATTCCGATTTTACTTTCACAGTTAAGTTCATTGAAATCGAAAGCAGATAGCACAGCGGTAAGGAAGCAATTAATAATAAATATAATAATTACAAATAAAAATCAATCGCCGAGTGTAGTTATCAGACCATAATGAGCTGAGACGAAGGACATGGCACAGCCCACGGAGCCTCGAAGACGCACTCCCTCTCCATCGTGGTGGGGACGGCCGCCGCATAGTCAGTTCGCTACAAGACATGACCGAGGCACCGGCAACCGAAGGAGGCAAGCAGGAGCACCCGCTCTCCTGGGTCAGGATTAATCTTGCATACTTCAGGACGCCTTCGGGATCCCTCAAGATCTTGCAATTGGTAAGCAACAAGTCCTAATATCATAAGCTTAGAGCTGAATGTCTACGAGTGCATCTGTGTTCAATTAAAAAAAAAAAAAAAAAGGTCTGATACAGAGCGAACTTTATACAACTTTCACTTAAAACCCGAAGGGGGAAAATTTCAAATAATAAATTTTTTTTTGTTGCTATAAAAAATCGTATTTTAGTGTTTCTTAAGACGTGAATAACGAATATCAGTTTTTTTCTGCTGAGAATACGACAGTTTAACAAATGGTAACAAAGCCGCGTACATATGACAGCGATCGGACATCATCGGCTCCTTCCTATTCCCCTAGTTGCTAATCTGCTACAGGACTATGTTAAACTATAAAGATATTTTAGAGACACATTTTTTTTTTTAATTCTACATATAAGCCCTGTCAAACTATTTCAATGAGTATAAGACAACTAAAAATTCTTAAGTACTAATTAATCTTTATAGGTGATTCATGGAGCCTACTAACTTTCCATACTATATATTCCATGTATACATAAGTGAAGGAAACAAAAAAAATATAGAAATGAAAATAACATATCTTTATTTATTTTGAGTATTATTCAAACTAACAGTCAACATCTTAGATGTCTTCTGTCTCTTTTAGTTTAAGATTCAGCTAGCATGACCGAAGTTTGGATATACTTGACTGCAATTTCTTCTATATAAGACTATTACCAATTTTTTTTTCATTTTTCTTAATACAAATTTAGGATAAATATGAAAGATAAAAATTTTAAAAAACTTAGAGATAATAAATGATAACTAAAAATAAAAATAAAATAAACATATCGACAAAACCAACACATAAGTAAGCAACCAACCAAGTAAACAGAAATCATAAGAAAAGTTACTTAGGAGTGTTCTTTATATGCACCATAAACAGCATTTATTACCCATCAACTACACAAGTGCCCTAAGACTAATAATGTTGCTTATTTTGTCTATTATTCCAAATACATCATAAATTTTGTTCACTGGATTGTCAAAACCAAAAAAGTTATTTTCTATCACATACAGTCCAAAATCTTACATGATATACGAATTATCTGACAAGATTAATCTTTACTTGATTGGTGTCTTTTTGGTCAAATCAGGTTTAAACAATAAATAATTTCGACGCCATTACACTACACTGGATTATTTGACTATAGGAAAAATGAACGAAATCCTACAAAAGAAAGAATATAAGACCGACCAAAAATTTTCGTTTTCTTTTATTTTTAAAAAAATTTTATTTGTTTAGAGTTAAAAAATGTTTAATTTAATAAATAATTTTATATATTAATCGTTTGTTTTAACAAACATCTTGAAATCAAAGGTAAATTTTGAAATTTGACTTCAATGTTTGTAATTTGAAGCATTTAAATGCGTGTTTTGTAATTCGTTATTGACAGGGAACCTAGATCTTGTGGAACCCTTGGTAAGGCCGAGTGGCCATCAGAAGGTCTAAGAGGAATGGGCTACTCTTGTCTTCTTTTATATGGGTCCCTTGAAGGAACCAACTAAGTATCAAACTGCATCATTGAAGAAAAATCGACATGAAAATGAGTTTTGTTAAATCGTTTTGGATTAAATAAAAAAAAATTTTAGATCCCGTAAGAATCGAATAAATATTACGAAGTAATTAATTAGTAAATTACTTTAAAAAATATGTTTGTATAAAAGTACCTCATGTTGGTAGCATTTCAACTGTTCTATCTAAGAAGGTCAGGAGGACATGTTCTTTTAGGAAGGCTTTCAAAGACTGATAAAGAAGCAGGTTTACGAACTAGCGGCACTGTTTGGTTACGCTAGGGTATTCATTTTGATAAATATTTCCAGTGTTTTTTTTTTTTGTTTTTTTTAATGTTAAACAAAAAAAAATCAGAAAATAAATACGCATACTAATTTGTTTACTATCCGAAGTAGATTTTCGAAAAGAGGACTGTCAGAACTTTGTCGGTTAATGAAGGGCGTTCGTTAGATTGATTCATTGATTCTTAATGTAAGAGCCATTAAGGAGGAGGGAGTAGGGTAGCTCAGAGGTAAGGCAATGTGCTACTAAGGACCCAGGTTCAAATTTTGGTGTGACAGATAATTATTTATTCTGGTTAAAAAAAATTATATTTTCCTTTTTTAATATTTCTTATACAGACATTTAAACGAGGCTGACCTCACACGAACTATTTTCCAATATTGGTCATTTGGACCTCAAAAGGTATTATTTTATTTAAAAACATCGATTTAAAATTTTTCATGATGAAATTTTCCCAACAATCTATTCTATTTATTGTCAGTGTTCTGTAAAAGGGGTGAATCTAACAATTTTCAGTAGCGTATATTTTTTATTTTATGTGGACTAAAAAATCCTGGATCTTATCCTAATTGTATTCCACAGCTTGGTAAACTAGTTATAGAATATTCCAGTAAGGCGATATTATCGAAATTCACATTGATGGCGCTATACAATTAAAATAGTTACTAAAGTACTAATATTAATTAAAATTACGAATACAGTCATTAAAAAAAAAATTAAAATTTGTCTTACAACCACAAGGATGACAACTAAAAATATAAATGCATTGAACAGAGCCACTTTAACTAGGTAAGCTTTTGTTATCGCTTGAATATGCGTTTTTTCGTCTAATTATTTGTCGAGCGGTTGAATTTAGTATCCCACTTACACAAAAGAATGAATTCCTCACAGTTTGCATATTTTGTTTTTTACTCAGAGGTCAATTATCTCGTATGATAATTTTTCGATTTCAATTTCAAAACAGCTTATGCAACAAACAGGATTGATTATATATATATATTTTCAATAAAAAGTAATTTTAATTTATGCCTGACCATTTATACCTGAGAGAGCCAAAATAATAATTTGCCTTGACGTCATACAAATATATGGAACAAACATGGTTAATAGTTGTTTTATACCAAAACCAGTTATGTCTATTTTTTATTTAATTAACATTTTTGAAACCGAATTACAATTTTTTTTCTTCAAAATATGCTACATCTCGTGTTATTTAACTGTTTCTGAAAAATAAATCTTTTTTTTTTTATTTATTGAAATTTACAACTATATTACATCAATATATAAAAATACATCTAGTAAATGTAGTGTTAGATTACAATAATACAGAACTGCAGAGAAACTGTCCATTTGTAGGACTCTAAAAAAATAATTTTAACTCAAAACTGTCAGATAAAAAAAAAAGTATATAATTTTGATGTGCAACGCCTCATATGTAATGCATTAATTAACTTGAAAACATTTAAAATTAATTATAAGATTCAAACTATTGTTCATGTCCAAGGATTAAAATATAAAACTGTAATAAATTATAAAAATAAGAATATTTACGTCGAATTTAGCGAAATAATTAAAAATTAGAATTCGCAAAAAATATAAATCCAAAAATCAGACAATTCAATTTTTATTACTCAAGTCATAACTAAATTAAAATTTTCCTGCTTGAATTTTCCTAAGATCCAAAAGCATTATTAAAAACTCGATTTCGATAAAAACTGTATTCAATATTTTACTACTTTAACGATTAAAATTTAAATACATTCATAATATTTTATATCGTTCCTTAAATGATGTTTAAATGATACCAATTAAAAATTTCAAAGTCTTGTTTTAATGGAAGAGGTATATACAAAAAAACGTGTCATTTTCTTACTTCATTTATAAAGTCCTTACATGAATTAGGATGTATAAACAAAGATTTATTTTTTAAAGACAAATACTGTTTACATTTTAATCTAAATTGTAAATACTAATCGATTGATGAGGTCGTCCTAGAGCCAAATTTATTCTGGAGTTTCTATTAATACTTGCCCACTCAGCCGGCTATAATAGGGCTCTTCCCGTCCAGATAAGAATAATTTATCGATTCATAAGATATCATCGATAATGAATGTAAATCGATTATTAGCATGATTGTTATACAATTTCTACGACTGGTAATTTTTTAAAAATTTCTAGGAATTTCAAATTTTCAAACTAATTTTGAAAACAAAAAACTGAACATTATGACCTTGAATTGGATATGATAGATGAGTTGAATAATTAGTATTATTATTGTAAAAAATTTATTGAAAATATTAAAATACTTATATTAGTATTGTATTCATATATATTTATAAATTTTTTTTAGCTCACTACGCTCCACTTTATTCGTTTAAGTTTTTACACATTTTCTATTTATATTCTGATTGTTTTGTCATATTTACAATGTTTGTATCTTGCTCCCATATAGCCTTGATTTCCTATAAATTGGGGGGTTGTTGGTTATCAATAAATAGGTTTTTTAAACTATTTTTTACCATAATTGACTGCCACTCGGAATAGCTCCCTAGAATCTATTACTATTTTATAGATTGTATATCAATCGAGACGCTTCTACACAACAATGAATACCAGTAAAGTAGGCAAAAGACCACGTGGGAAGTCGAAAACCAGGTGGATGGACAGAACTAACGAAGTTGCAAAAGAGCTGCATGCAACAAACTGAAAAGCAGTAGTCCAAGATAGCCATGTGTGTAGAAAGCTTTTTTTTTTTCTCTCTGACCTCCTAGAAAAAATTAAACAATAAATGTAAGCTAGTTTGGGCTGCCAAATATCAACAAGGTCTATAGATGTTTACTTTTGGGAGGTAACGAAACTTTATTTAACAATTCAGGCTAAGTTAGTTTTAAGACAAATTTCATTTACCTGGTGAAGAACATATGGCATCAAGTACAAAAATTAAAGATTATATTATATAATGATTTATATTATAGACGCCTCTATTTGCGATTCTGTTTAAGGTAAAGGTTAACTCTGGGAACGTATTAAAATTCTTTCCCACGACCTCGAAGACTTCATCACAACAGAAGCTAACCTGTTATTATCAAGCTAAATCTATAATCCCAATGCTACTTTTCCGGGTTCGTTTGTGCAATGATTTCTGCAATCGCATAATCAATCCTTCAATCAAAGCAATAGTCATGAAGAGAAGTCATTAATTAATTAAGCATACTGAAGTAAAGCTGAGAATTACTATGAGAATCATTAATAGGAACTTCAACGTCTACAATTAAAATTACGCAAATTTAATACTTAGTTGGAACATATACCAGTTCCTATATATTAAAAAAAATACTTACATTTTGGTAAAACAAACCGAAGGGGAAAAAAACATTACTGAAGTACCATAAGTTAAGATGGGTTTTAGTATCGCCTAATATAGTATCAATATATTTCAAATGGGTAATTTTGATTTTTTTAATGAAATTACGGATACATTTTTGGTGTTAATTATAGTTTGCTGTCTAAAATGGACAGTGGTATTTAAATCTATGGTCAATGGAAATATAGTACGTCGTTTGGTGAAAATGATAGCTTCTGTTTTATTAATATTTAAAAATAATCGCTATTCCTTAAGGTATTTTGATATTTTTGAAAAGCATCTTTTAGCCTATTAACGATTGTGTCAATACGGTATCAAGTTGCTTTTAGTCTGACCTTTACAACAAGATTATTCATCCCTTTGTCTCCAAAGAACTTTTTCAGCTTTGAATTTGTCATTAACTTTTACTCATGACTAAACAAACCGACGCCTAGTGTAGACCTCCTTCAACAACACATCAGTGATTGGTTGTGTAGGCCTCCTTAAACAAAACATCAGTATTTGTTAGTGTAGCCCTCCTTCAACAACACATCAGTATTTGGTAGTGTAGCCCTCCTTCAACAACACATCAGTATTTGGCAGTGTGGCCCTTCTTCAACAACACATCAGTATTTGGTAGTGCAGGAATACGATTAATAAAACCCAGTTCGACTCAGCACACTTTTGAACCTTACCATCACAAATTTTGTACAGGTATCTAAAAATCTAAAAATAAATTATGATCAAATATTCATTTTTACTAAAAATGTAAGTTACCTAAACTAACTTTTGAGAAATGACCCTGAAAAGTTTATGTCGACTTGAGAAGGTCTTATTGAGCTGAAGATCGATGTAGGAATAAGGCTACACCTCCTTGATTAGGTGTAATTTGCATCTTAGAGGTGTATAATTCCAAACTCATCATGGTTTAAATGCTTTTGGTTAATTCAGTTGAAGGTAGTAATCGTTGGATGGTCATATATAGACACAGTCAGAGACTTATTGCATCATTCCTACGACTACGAGGTGTTCCAATTCCAACGGATGGGACGATGAAAGATCCCTTTGAATCACTAAAAAAACTATGTTATTTGTATAAATGTATATAAAAGACTCTCGAAAATATATATTATTAACAATTAAGAAAAAAATATATAAACTTATTGATGACTTTTTTTGGCAGTTAATGATAGTATTTTTGAACTTATTGAGAATCGAACAATAATAATAAAACTATATGATGGTAAGTTTGGAATTTTTATTACTCCCATAGCTCTACAGCGAAAAAATATGTTTTTTGTAAAAAAAAGTTTGTTTTATTTAATTTTTAAACAATAAAATGTACAGGATACAAATTAAGATTTATAAATAGGAACATTACTTACATTACAATTTTTTTGTAACTGAGTTTTCTAAATAAGTAACAACTGTATTAACCACTTGAACTAACTCGAAACAATAATATACTGAGCAATGATAAGTATGAGATTATTTAATTTTATTTTTTATTTATATTTTTTTAAATTTTTCACTCCAAAACCTGAGCGATTCAGTTCTAGTGGTTATTAATGATATTAATTATGTAAAAAATTCAATTACAAAACAATAGCAAGTATTGTTTTTAATTATTAATCTTAATTTGTATTCTGCACATTTTTGTGTTTAAGAATTAGTTAAAAAATTATTATATACTATGATATTCAGACCAATTTGGACAAATGGAATTGAGCTCTGGGGCTCTACCAAACCATCAAAATCCCTCTGTGTCCAATCCTTACAATTCAAAAGCCTTTATGTTCCTTATTACGTCGCAAATATAATCATCCACAGAAACGTTAACATCCCATTCGTTGCAGATTTGGCCCGAAATAGATATGCGTATTTTCATTCCAATCTCTTTACCCATTCTAACCCATTGGTTCTTAATTTCTGATCCTTAACAATCCTCGATAATCCACCGAGCCGTCTGAAAAGAAGATGGCCACGGGACCTTCTAATTTAAATTAATGTTTGAAGTGCCACCATTGGGTGAAACTTTCCTCATATTTACTTATTGTATTTTTTTGTTCAGCTGTAAATTACAATAAATAAATGAATAAAAATAAATATAAGAAAAAAAGTTAAGAATATTTGTTTTCTAAAAAATTTTTTTTCACTGTAGGTTATGATTATGAGAACAATAATACTTTGAAATAACGCCTGATATTATAACAACTATATATATTATTAAGACCCACAACCATTACGTATGCATGTAAATATATATTTACACAACTTGATTTTACATTGATATGAAATCGTAAAATAGATTATTTTAAGTTGCTGTAACAGCTCATGCATATATCTGCTTTAAATACATGCTTTTAATGAAAATTTCGAGTGCCATATTTGAAAAAATAAAAAAAAATGTGTAAAATAGATTGTAAAAAATGGATTTCCCAGTTAGTCGATTTTAACGAGAATGTTTCTGTAACATCCGAGATATAAACGTACTGTAAATTTTTAATTTCAGTTTCGTTTTTGAAAATCTCTACGAAACACTGACACATACATCTTAGAGGCTTGCTTATTTGGACTCTGGGGACTACAAGAAGTGTATTTGTGTATCCGTTGAAAGAAAAAATAATAAAACAATAATTTAAATAATAAAACTAAGATGAAATAAATAATAAAATAAACAACAGAAAAACGAAGAAGCTTTGTGGACGAGGCGCCCACTCCTAAGACCCAGTGACCTAGTTATATCAGATCAGGCATTGACCTCACGGCAGTCGACTATTTATATCGATATCTTCTTACTCTTCGATACCATCGATTCTTACTAAGCCTCGTCTTACTTTTTAATCGTAAATATTTAATAATTCGGGGCATTAATTAATAAAACGAATTATAAAATACACAGTATATACTTCATTCTATAAAAGTACGTAAAAAAAAAAAAATTGAAATTTTTATCATGCTCGAATTTATTACTGGTAACATTTTCGCGATAAACATATATTTTTAGGATGATCTCTTTTTATTCATTAAAAACACTAAAAATTATTACAGAATGGTTAATTTTTTAAATAATTAGTTAAAAAAATTAATCAATCAAAACTACTCCAACCCAATAGTCTTGGGCTTATTGCTTGGTAAATATTTCTGGACCAACGTTTAGTCTAGGAGGTTATTTGGTCAGAATCATGTTGAAACACAAGTTTCCCCTCCATATTCAAGTTACTGAAGTTGCGGGTTTTGTTCATGGTTGATATAACAGAACAAATAACTTTCTGCCACAGGCGGTCTCGAACCTGGAATAGGAGCACAGTATCTTACTCACTGAGATATAAATAGATATCCCTCATAAATCGCGTTTCAGAACCATTATACAAGACAACAATAAAATAAAAATTGACTATATAAATGACTAAAATATTTTTCAAAAAGTTATGGTATTTACAAATTACTTTTTTACCTTTTTTATTAATAAATTATTTATCACAGTGAACGTTTCGAGCTATAAAAGCTCTTTTTCAAACTTTTCTGTCATACTACATTACATGTTTTTCATTTATCTACATCTTAACGCGTAATTTCGTGCAATATAAAACAAGTCTTTAAGTGATATGAACATATTATTTATCAAATAATAGATTTTTATAAAAATGTCGAATTTAATATGTCTCTTCTAATAAAACATTTTATAAAAATTGTCCTTGTAATAATGTAATTGATAAGTTTGTTTATTTATTTATTTTGATTATTTGTTTTCAACTATTTAACTTCTCTTTTTTTATTTTGGTATGTTTGCAAAAACAGTAAATTTTTCCTATAGCTTTATAGTTGTTACGGCGGGTAGGGGTTCGAAAGGAACCTTTACTAGCCCAACCGTGAAAAGGAAATAGTCGAATTTTGTTATTTTTGTATTTTTAAATAAGTAAACATAATAAGAATAGAAAAACAAAATATAAAAACTAGAAAAAAAAGAAAGATTAAATCTATTACAAAACTAAATTAATTGAACAAAAGATTTAAAAAAGTCTTATTTTACCGGTGATTGGTGGGGCCCCGGTTGTGGTTGTTTTGAGAGCATATTCTCGTGAAAGCAGATCTACAAAAGGACGTACGTCCGCCCGCCTTGTTCTCTTGGAGGATGAGTTGAAGAAGTCCGTCCGCCGTGGCTAAGATGATTTAGCTGGCTAAGATGGCCAGAATGCTGGTAACTACGAGTGCGTAGTGAGTAGATAAAGGAGACGATATGTGTGCACACGTAGAGGCGCTAAGAAGTCATCTGTCTGTTTGCAGTATAAAAACAACAGAGAGCGGATTTGTTTTGTTTTTTATATCATCTGTCACATAGTCGATTACCGATCATATGTTGGCCGCAACAATAGTTAAAAGATATCAATGTATAGACCATTCGGTCGCCATTCGTAAACAAAATAACGGATGGTAATGTCGAGTTCCGACGATGTTCTTGTGATATTAAATCATAATATCAAGTAATAATAATTACTTTTTGTGTCTTTTTATCCTATTTAACCGTAGACTTTGCATTAATTACTTCATAAGTCAACCTAACCCAAGTGCATAGTTAATCCACCCCAGTTATGGCGAAGGTTGACTCCTATTCCTTATTCTACGAGATCAAGAAGCTTGTACACTATGTCTTAACTGATTGGTACCTTTTTGTATTTTATTTTCAAAGTTTAATAGTGTATCTATGAATGACCCTTTACAATAATGTACAAAGCTTGATCGTTAAATTTTTTTTCATGGTTGATTACAAAGGTTCATTCTTGGAAATAATAAAATTTAATTTTTATCAAAAGTTAAAATTTAGTATAAATGAATAAATAAAAGTCCACTGTATTCTCTGTTGACGATTTCTCGACCTTTACTTATAGTGAGACTTTTTAAAGTTGCAAAAGAAAATAGAAATTTAACATTATTACGTTCCTGAACACGCGAGGGTTTGACTACTGCTTGAGCTAGAATTAACTGCTTTTATCAAAGGTATTAGGAATGCAAGTGTTGCGTGTTGCATGTAACCCTTTTCTTAGAGTGCACTAACCGACTGGAATTGATCAAGGCGAAATCCAGCTTTACTTTAATATAATGGTTTGAAAATTCTTCCATTTTCCTATTATATTTTATAAAACTATTTCTTGAGCCCAGGTGCTAAATTTTTTTTAGTTAGTGTTAAAAGTAGATTGGGCAGACTTGTTGATAAGACAGGTTTTAGGGTGACTCAGTAAGTGCGAGAATTAAATGATTCACAAGTCAGTTACAAAGAGTTTGTTAGTATTACGTATTATTTTTTTTATTTTTCTGAAAGAAGGGGCTCTTTAAATTTCATTAATTTATTTTAACATCAGAATAATCGGTCTGTTAGAACATACAGAGTTCTTTGTCCTACTAAAATAAAAATAATTTTCAATCAAAACTAAATAAAAATATTAAATATTGAATTTTAAATAAATAAGTTAAAATTACAAGTTTTTGTTAAGTGTACAAATATCATTATGTTTTGTTATTAATTTTACTTTTCTCTTTTATTAAGAAGCATTATTCTTATCTATTTATTTTATTTTATTTTTATTTTTTTAATATTTTAATTATAACATTGTATATAGTTATGGGTGTCTTTTGTACGAGACCCCCCATAATCAACTGTTAAAAAACAACATAATATAACGGGTATATCAACCATATATGGCCCAACAGGTAGATCTGGTATAAAATAAATTTAATAAAAAAGTCATTTAAATATAATTTACTATTTATACAACTATTTAACTATTGCATATCAATTTAAAAATTAAACGTTTTTGAAACGGAGCAGAAAATTATTAATAATTAGTTATGAGGAGAAGATGATTGGAGGTGCAGTCAGTTAAGAACACAAATAAGTAAATATTTATTAGTGCCGACGTTTCGGCCAGAATTTCTAGTCGTCATCAGGGATAAGAACAAAAAACAAGATTACAACCAATTAATAAAGAATATATAGAATGATTAAAAAATAACTAGCATATTAATACATAAATAGAGTTAGCAGACATGACTCCGAGTCAACAGACTGACTGTTAACAGACAGGGTTTAGCCCTGATGAAGGTTAGATATTCTGGCTGAAACGTTGGCACCAATAACTAAATATGTACTTATTTGTGTTCTTCACAGACCGCAAATTTTTATTCTTCTCCTCACATATATTATCCACAATCTACTATCTTCTCATCATAATAATAATTATTCTTACCTCAAATTCTTCGAAGGAATTATAGGTTGACATAAGTCCTTCAAAAATCAAAATAACGGTTCATATTAATTAAACTTAAATATAAGTAACATATTTTCATGTTTTTTTTTTTGTTTTTTTTTTTACCTTAGTCATAAATGTTTTCTTATAGTCTGCCAAAAACATACGAATGCAAATCTATTTTAATTATTTGTAATTAATCTAAATTTCACTGTTATTAATTATTTTTAAGTATTAGTTCAAAATTTAGTTGTTTTTGTTATTTCCATCTCTCTGCCTTATTTCATTGGGATGTTAGAATTAACTAAAATAGTAATAAAATACCGATTTCTTCCAGAAAAAGAAAAATATATATAATATTAGGTATTAATTTTTTACTTATTATTTAAATTTAACTACTTCAGACAGTCTCACATTTTTTTAAAAACATATATTAAATTAAAACCATATTCATATCATTTTAAAATGTTTAGAATATATTACTATAATACATGGCTACTACAATTAATTGGAATTGTTATATATAGTTATATTTAGTAGATTCAGTTCCCTGAATTCGGCCTAATGAATTCTCTGTTCAAGTCATCTTTTTCATTCAGAATATTATTTTCAAAATCCTTAAAGGCTTTTCCCCCCTTCGTGTAAAATGCCACGTATCGCATCCGTAATGAACAGTAAGGATATTAGCAAAGCATGAGCTAAGCAATTTCGAAATTTAAAAATAACAAGCATTTTCCATCTTTAACCTCACCTTCGTTTTTTCATCTTAATTTAAAAATTTCAATAAAAATTGAGAAAGAAAGTTTAAAGGTATGATTTTGTATTAATAATTTGGAAGACATAATATATATATAAAATTATAATTAAATATTATGTTATTACGCAATTAAAATTAAGTAATGTATCATAACAATTAATTTTAAAATTGTAAGATGCCCTCTGAATGTGCTTTAATAAAAAAAAGGATGTGAGATTGTCTGAGCTAATTAATCTGAGTAATAAGAAACAATTAAAACAGTCCACCGACAACAAAATATTATTTTAGCTTAAATAAAAGATGAATTTATTTATAAATATTAGTATATAAAACTTTTAGGGTTTCTTTGAACGCGATTGTTTAAAGAACAGTCGGATTTAGAGTTTTTTTAGTGCATCAAATATGCCGTTTATAAAGGAAGGCTTCAGGCTTTATAACATCACGCTACGACCCATATACATAATAAAAGGCTTGCTTAGGCAGCACGTTATTCGTTATCGTTGTCACGATGGTTTAATGCCCATTGAAGTTAATGCATTACACAAATGTTTTAGTAAGTTCAAAATTATTGTGTGAAACGAAATAAGCCAAGAATTCAGAAATGACTGAAAATGTTTTTCAAAAATCCTCCATAAACTAAATTAGAATAAACCTAAAAACATCTCGGGGATACCCAAAATTGTAATAAATTTTGACCTTCATTAATATTGATTCGTCAAGAATCAAAGACCGGTTAATTGCTGCACTTGCCAATAATACATTTTCTGCCACTTGAGGCAAATATGAACTTCAGCCATGGAGTGAGTCATTTTCCACAGTGACATCAGAGATGGCATAAACAGCCGTGGTGGAAAATGTAATCATTGTTGACCCATAGGGTTTCCTGCCGTGCTAATACTGATGTAGTATATTGTAATAGTACAGTATATAGATACTGTTGTACTTATAGCCTCAGCACTCCACTTCTCCATGACAGTAACAAATACTAACATAGTTATCATTACCGACTGTTTAAGTTAATAAACTAAAACCCATGAAGATCATTTACCCGAAACACCCAACAATCATAGAAATTCACAATTATACCAACATGCACGGAAACTTGAGAAAAACTGTTCTTTATATGGGTGCCGGGTCACGGGGGATCACTGGAAATGAACTGGCGGACATTGCAGCTAAACAAGCACTTGCTCTTCCAGGTCAGGGCGCGGCCATTCTGACACCCCAAGAAATAAGTCTTCCAATGAAAAATGAAATATCATCTAGTTGGGAAGCCATGTGGGAGGAAAGCCCGCCAAGCAAATTAAAGACTATTAAACCATGGACCACTTCAACCGTTCCAATCGCAGGGAGGAGGTAGCTATTGCCAGATTGAGAATAAGTCATACAAGGTTAACTCACACATATCTGATCAGAAAGCAACCACCGCCAAAATGTCAATACTGCAACAGTGTACTTACGATCAGTCACATATTTAAGATATGTCATTTTTACCTGCGAACTTGAGTAGATTGGGAGTAGGACCGAGTGTATCGGATGCTCTGAATGATGACCAGAAGAACGTGGAAATGGTTTTAGTTTTCTTGATAAGGAATGGCCTTTTGAATAAGATTTAAACCTGAAAATCTGTTATACGTAAAAAAAAATACCAAAAAAAGTAATAATTTAAATTTTTTTTCGAAATTATTTAAAGAGAAAAATAAAGTGAAATAGAATTATAAAGTGGAAAACATGGGCGTTAATGACCTCAGGGTTTTATGCCCTAAAGCCCCAGACAACAACAACTGTTTTACTATCATGTTTTCTGTAATAGTTGATAGTACCTTTGGCATTAACAGCTACTGTCACGTTGACAGCAACGCATATAAGCCTTGGCAGATCACTGTCTCACATGGATATTAATGAAGCGTTGATTAAGGACAATGTTGATAGAGCAGGATAATCTCGTTCTCATATATTAATGTTTGGTTTATTTTTTAACTTTTATTTGTTTACAACTGTATAAAAAAACAAAATACATTACGTAAATGTGATAAATCTTTCAGAACACATTATGATGAAAAAACCATCCAATGGTTGCACTTCAATCATTGCTTTAAATTATAAAATCCCGTATCTTCTTTTAGATGCTTCAAAGGATTATCAGAGATTGTTAAAAATGAGAGATTAACTAATGGATTGGGTCGGTCTCCTATTTCGAGCCAAATCTGCTAAGAATGGGATATTGAGGTCTTTATGGATGAGTTTATTTATGACGTAATAAGAAGCATCAAGGATTTTGGATTGTAAGGATTGGATAAGGGAGGAATTTGATGGTTTGGAGGACCCCCAAAGTTCAATTCCGTATATCCGAAATGGTCTGATTATCATAAAGTATAAGTGCTTTTTTTTTTTTAGTAAATGGAAAGCTTAGGCCGTTTATCAAGTAAGTATTGTAGTAATCGGAATCTATGAGCACTTAAATATTGACCTTTGAACTTAGAACTGATTATATCCAACTTTTATGGACATTGACACTTTCCAAACTCCTTTAACTGTTCTTGTAGTGCAGAATTCAATCAGCTGTTCAATATCTACCGCTTAGACTGTCGCCAGGTTTAGATTAGCTTTTACTGTCAGCGTATTTACAGAACAAAGCCGCTCTCAATGCGATGATAGTACTATCACGATAGATAACTTTTACTCTTTATAGGCCTTTAAGAATCTAGGTCCTTCCTACTGAGATGTCCTGATTTTTAATTAACAATACTAATAGTCATTATTGGTTGATATACGGTGACGGGATTATAATCCCTCTAGGAGTGTAATCATACCACTAAAAAAAATAAGAAGCTACTTCTTCCCTAACAGCTCCCGAAATCCCATAATCATGCCTGTCACATCTTACCTTTAAAACATTAATTAATAACGAGTAGAGCAGTGTTTGAAAAAAAAAATTAATCAAGAAAATTGTAAAATGGTCATTGCTAGAATTTCTATGTACTATTAATCCCAATAAACATATTTATACCCTGGTAGAATATGATTGGATTAGATTTAATAATTTATTAAATCTTTTTAGTCACGATAAATGTAAAAAATTAGTCAGAATGTTTTTAATGTTAGTATTTTTTCTTGTTACTCAAGATCTACTTATACGAATTGTTTTGAGATAAAGTGCTACATCTAGTAGCATTGCTAAGAAGGATTGTCACAAAAGGTTCTCAGGTCCGTTTCCAGGTGAACCAGTTCAAGAATCGAGTTTCTTTTCCACTTTCCAATCATTATATAATACGTAATTCGATAATGCATAAATTTCTGTAATATCAGCACAGGATGCAGATAATTCTGGACAGCAACTATCTAATACCGTATGATGAGTATATCTTTCTCATTCACCACTGTAGTAGTGAAAAAAAAAAAAGTTATTTTAAAGGCTCCCTAAAAGATATTACAGCAAATTTTTACAAAAATGTTTTTCAACACAAAAAGCTACTTTTAAAATACAGAAGAATTTTATATAAACTTTTGAAATTTCCAAATGCTTTTATTGAATAAATCAAAATCCTTTTATCCGACGAAGGATCGATACACACCCAGAGTCGTATAAATATATTCATAGTATTTGAAAACAATTAAATTCCTAGAACTAAACTTATAAGCCTTCATATTGTTACATCTTTATTCTAAACTTATCTTTTTTTAAATTTTTTTATTGAAGAGAATTAATACACTCTGCCACAAATTAACAGCATTAAGAAGTAGTATTTAAATTCACATTCATGCAATATATACAGAAATAGAAGTAAAAAAAAAAAAAAAAATAAAAAAAAAATGTAAATGATAACAATTAAAGGAAAAAACATTTAAATTAAAAATAATAACAATAAAGTAATATATAAATAAATGCTAATATTATCTTGGTTTACATTAATAAAAATATGAATCTATGTCAAAAATAAAACTAATCACAAAATAAAAATAAAACTTAATATAAAATAAGTTAGAAAAATAAAAAGACTTCTCTTCTCCTGGAAAATCGTTTTCTAATTTATAAAATGAAAAAAAAAATGCTCCAAGGGAAATTTTGATATAAGCGGTGAAATTTAAATGATAAATATGTACTTATAAGACAATTTTTTTTTTAAATGTAAGATCAGTAAATATTTATTAATCAGTAGAATA
>NW_027112074.1:2046366-2057039 GCF_000696795.3 Halyomorpha halys | reverse complement strand
GTATTTAATAAATTAAATATTTATTAAGGATAAATAACTCTCCTTCGAAAAATGCTATAACCAGGAATGAGATCTTAATGTTTTCACATATTATTTTCAATTATTATTATAAACATGTTCATGTTTTCTAGGAATATGTTTATAATAATAATTGAAAATAATATGTGAAAACATTAATATCTCATTCCTAGTTATCTTATTCCTAGGTCTGTTTAGAAGGTGAGCCTAGTATGTTTTATTTATTCCTTTTGAAGTTTAAATAATAAGTTTTTGCTTGTAAAACTCATATAATATATCCAATTATATTAATCGTCTACACGCCGTACAGTTGCACGCATCGTTCTTTAAGAATGTATATTAATCAGATCTTTTAACATCATCTAAAGAAGTTAACAAAGGTAAAGAAACTTGATAGTGATATTGAAAAGAGAAAATAAAAGAATCAGCGGTGTAGGGTCACAATGGCTTGAATCTGAAACGACAAAGAATGTAACACTACACACCTCTTCACACAAACAAAACATTGTCCTACAGGCTATATTTTTATATTTATGATTAATAATTATTCCTTCATTTATTAATAAAAACGTTTTAGAATTAAGAGAAGTTAATAAGTAATAATAATAATATTTAGATGTAAGAGATTCAATGTAGGTATGACTATTATTAAAATGAATTGCCTTCATACCTTATTTCAATGGTTTGAAGGAGTTACTTGATACATCTTAAACATGAGTTATTGTTATATTTTAATGTTTATTGAATTTATATATGAGAGTGCGATCTTAAAATCGATAATATTTTCAAAATGTATACCACCGATAATATTATAGTGAGCCTTAATATCGAATAAATCTCAAAAAGATAAATAATAAATAAATTACACAAGAACGCGCAATATTTTTTAAAATCTGCGTCCTAAAGTTAGAATGATATGATCCGGGTTGTGGTTAAGTAAAATAATTAACAAATATTTTCAGTTATTCATTAATAGCATGCTCATAATTTGCATGGCATGTTCACAAAGTTTTAAAACTGGTCTTCGAACCAAAAATGTTTTAACAATTTTTTTTTATAGCGAGCTTGAAGTCTTCAATATATGACCCTCGGACACCAGCACACCATTCCCTATGTTTTTCCATTTTTCATAGGCTTGGATCTCTTCGCGTGGAAAACTTTTAAGGACCTTGTCGAAGCTACTTAGACCACTGGAACCGCGTCGAATCGTTTTTCTTTTTGATTTGGGGAAACAAAAAGAAGTCACTTAGACCAAGGTCAGGGCTGTTGGGTGACAGGGCTTTGGAGTGCGTTCATTGTCATGGTATAGAAACTAATTGTCATTGCGCCGAAAACTAATTTCTGAGCAGATTCGGCTGATTCGATCCTCTAACGTAAAACTGACTTGTGACAATCTGCACGGCTGGAACTCTTTGTAGACCAACCCTTTGGTGTTATACTTCAAGACAAAAAAAAGTCTTGAAGTTTTGAACACAGTCGCCGAAGTTTTGGAAAAGTTCAACGTGCCAAACACTTCCGCAGCCACTCTATATCCCCGACCATTCTCCAAGCTCTGGTTGTATTTTATGGTTGATTGTTGTATATTGTTTTGTTGATCATTTAGTATTACCAAACTAAGAAAGACCTGACAGGAAAGCAATTCGTCACGATTCTCTTCAATGCCTTCCGTGGGAAGAGCCTCTGGGAGCCAATGGAAAATGGAAAATGCTGGTAGCAGCTTATTGATGCCCGAGGATCATATATTGAAGACTTTAACGCAGTACAAAATTTTTAAATATATTTTTGGGTCTGGGACCAGTCCTGGAACTTTGTGTGCACACTATGTAATTTAAGTGTGTTCATTTTTTTTTTTTTTTTTTTTTTTTTTTTTATTAAAAGCTTGTTCATCATTCGTGGTTATTCATAGAGACCTACTTTCGTGGAATTGCATTTTTTTTTTCCTAGCTTCAAATGTCGACAAACCTCGACAGAAATTCGTTGCATAAAATTTACTCTTGAACTAAATTTCTTATATTAAACACATATAGGTGTATTTTTGCCAATATTTAATTGTTTTTTTTTCCTTGTTTAATTTATTGTTGTAAATTGACAAATTTGAAGTAAAGCAATGAGTTGCTTAATTGAGTCGAATTCAACTTAAAAAAAGAAAAAGTAAGCACAAGTGACGTATACTTTTTAGAATATTATTAATAATTAGATTCGGGTAAATATGAAAAAGTCTCTAGAATAAGCTTGTTATGGATAACGTTCAGTGTTATTGTTTTTAACTTGGATTCCCAGACCGCCGTGCTACCGTCCAACATTATTGTGGCTAGTGGAAATTTCATTTTTATTTTTTTTATTATAATTATTATTTTAAGTAAAAGTAAAAAATAAAAAATCGCTAATAATATACCTGAACATTTTTACAAGTAATACATGTAAATTCACTTTTAGAGAGCTAAGCATAAGAACACGCTATGTGAAGTTTTAGAGGAAATTAAATAGTGAATTTCACTTGGAAGAATATTTTTAAATACTGCTTTTTTTTTGCATGCTGCATTAAGTATTTTTTTAAATTTTTAAATAATGAATAAAATAGAAACAATAATAATAAATAAACAATAATTATTGCTATCGATTAATAGGTATTAAATAGTAATAATTAATAAATAATAATCATTAAATATTTTGAAATTAATGTAGAAAGCACTGTTGCCATGGAATGCGAGTATAATCAGGAAATTTATAAATATCAAAGTAAACTTTCCTTGCCTCAACCTTGACCTAGGTCCGGGTAGGTGCCATTTCCAGTGAAAGTTGGGAATAAGGAAAATTCATAAATAATAATGCAGAGAAACAATAATAACTAGGAAATATAATAATATTATATATATCTAACCCTCTTATATTTTTACACTTGATACAATTATCCATTAGAAATAATAACTAGCAAAAAACCTACATCACATAAGTTTGTGTGGCTCTCCAATTATTTATGGGTCACTTATCTTTTTAGGCTGCACTTCCTGGAAGATACTGGTAATGATATCTTGGCTGGCTGATATCTTGAAGGAAAATATTTAAGATTCGCTATGCATTATGAAGAATGAAGGCCTATCATTTTAAATTTACTAAAATACGTCTTTTAATTATTTTTATTTTTAATTATTTATTATATATTTTGAATGGTGGAAACCTCATGAGACACCTGGAACTATTATGGACGTATGCTACGATAGTGTACAACTCCTTTAAAGACATCGTGTCACTATCATATCCATTCAGTGATAGTTGTTTGATAGTTGATGGTTGTTGTGATCAGTTGAGGTTATGTAGATGGTTAAAATCGTTGGATGGAATCAATTTTAATTTCAGAAGTAATCAAAGTACAAAAATATATGAAAACAATGTTTTTTTTCGCACATTCGCTTTTGAAATATTTATACAAATATATACAATCATTTTTAATTTGTAAATTTATTCAGTTTTCGGCGCCCGGTCATCAAAACAATGTTAACAATGCTTTATTATCTTTTATGAAACTCTAAAGTACAGAAACTATTTAACTAATAGTCTTATTGACTTCACACTTTTTTATTTATTTCGAAGTTTGTTTTTTATTTATGTATGTTTTTATTGATCATTAACTAACCTTCAGTTCAATAATTTAATAATGTTTGTATTTTTTTTAAAATAAAAAATGATAAGGATTAGTACTTTATTGAAAGTTAAGTATTTTTTTTTTATTTTTATTCTTTTTATGTTTATTGATTTCTACCTGTTTGTAGATGTAGTAATGTTTGTAGATCGTATTTTAAGTTAAGTTATATTTTAAGTAGTATTATTTCATTATCTTTGTATATTTGAAGTGTGATTTTGTCTTTTTCTTAGTGGTTTGGAATTATATTTTACCTAGTTTTTCTTTTCCTATAAAATTTTTCATTCTTTTTCCTTCTAAATTATTATTATTATTTTTTTTTATTTTGTACTTACAAGTTTATTTTTTAGTAATTCTATTCATCAGGGCAATCCCCTCTATATACATTTAGACTATAAAAGATTTAAATAAAAAATAAAATAAAAATTATTTAGATGTAAATGTAGTTCGCGAAATGTTTTCAGAAAATTCGTGTTAAGGAAAAACATAGTAGTAATTAATTAATAAAAAATTAAAGCATTCGTGCCAGAAGAAAATTACAGGTAGCCCTTTTACGCCTTGGCCATTATGCATTGTTCAACATTTCTAGATATCTCTCAGCCATCCTAATAACTCTTCTCACCTTATCTGTTATATTTTTATTACTGTCTGTACCAAGATCTATTTTCGGTTTAAAGTATAAGATAACATGGCCTTTAAAGATTCTCTAAATGTTTGTTTTATGTAACCCTATGGCGTTTTAAACTTAAAGAAAAAAACAAGAGGCTAAAGATAGCACATCTCAAATCAAAATTTAAAAACAAAAATGACTCAAATAGTTATAAAAAAATGTTTGCGCCCCTCCATTTTCGTCACAATCTAATTTCATGAATACTCACCTTATTTATTAATTAGGTCTGAAATAATGTTCGAAATTATGTATGAATATTTCTTATTATAAGTTAAACAATAATAATAATAATTTAATAATTTTAAATATGATAAAAAAATTTTTAAAGAATATTATGAATAGGCCATTCTCACAGAAATGCGCATTTTTGAGGTTTCAAAAATGTAAAATAAAAGTAGTCCAATCAAGCAGAAAAAAAAAACTGTAATAAAAATTTACTGTTCATCCAAATAATAAATAGCTTTAAAACCGAAATTTAGAATAAAACAAAATAGAACAAAACAATGGCGCAATGACTGTTATTTTGAGCTCAAGTTGTTTCAAAACATTCACGGAATATTACAGAGATAATAATAGATAGTGCCACCACCAAATCGGTTGAGCTGTGCCCTCAAAAATCACTACACACCTACAAAATGAGCATAATATCTACAATACATAAATTTAAGAAAATATTTATTTTTAAGACTCGTATCAATGTTTTACGATTTAACAATTGTAAAATTATATAAATTAATACGTTTCAATCATATTTGGGCAAAGTTTATAATTTTTTTAATCAAATTTAAATTTCCTTATTTTCTCTCCGTGTCAAACACTGTGTGAAAATTGTCAGTCTTTTTAACCACAATGAACCTGTATCGACTTAGTCCGAAATGGGACTTGTATTGCTTTTTAGCGCACTCTACTAAATTTTCTATTTAATTACTTTTAGTTTACGATATAAAGTTTTTTTTATACACTAAAATGTGAGGCACTTTGACCACCCGTGCTCTCACAGCCCAATGTAATTTACTTTTTTCATCCATATTGTCTCTTCTTCAGTGAAATTATTTCTGATGTCTTGTAGTTTCCAAGCGTTCTGACGGCATTTCTTCGAGCTGGCATAGCTTGCAGAATGGGCTCACAGGATTCTTGTTTGTTCTTACAGAATGAATGTGCAGGTTCTTATTTTTTCAGTTTGAATATGTTACATTAGAAATTTTAATTTCCAGTTTTATAAATTATTCTATTATGTTGATTTTCCGAGCATTTTTGATTGATAGTAGATAACAAAATATTCAAAAAACTAATATCCATCAAAAAACAAACAACCAAAATAATAATTTTTATAATGTTTATTTATTTATTTTTTCCTAGATTCAATCACAGAAACAAATATTGCTTCAAGCATTGTCACTGATTGTATAAAATATGTATTTTATAAATCCAAAATTTATGTTTTTATTAAATGTCATTAGACCAATGGGTAGTTTCTCTACACGCATGTAACATTCCATTTTACCTAAGATCAAATTTACTGAATCTATTATATAATATACAGTTGCAAAATTTCAATAAAGGTATTAAAAAAAAAAAATTTTTACTTATAAAAGAGAAAAATTGAAATGTCTTAAAGTCCTTAATGCTTTGTTTGGACTATCTCCAAGGAGCTGTTAAGGTTGACCAGATATGGAGACGTCGAACAAACCAAGAACTCAAAGTTTTATAGAAGGAACTAGACGTTGTCCAGTTTGTGAGGTTTAGTAGATTGAGGTGGGCACGGCATGTTGCTCGGATGGCTGAGACTGATCTGCCAAGGAAAATAGTAACCGAGGTACTACATGGATGGCCACGCCTTCGATGGAAAGAAGGTGTGAGTGGTGATGCCAGGACTATGATGGGAGTGAGGAACTGGATGGTGGCCTCCCAGATCGTAATGATTGGTGGAGGCTGTTGTAGGAAGCCAGGAATCAACATCGAGTTGTGGAGCCGAGTTAATAATAATAAAAATGTTTTGTTTAAGTTCAGCCTGTTATATATTTTTTAAACTATTCCGACAGCATTCCTCTAAATGCAGCAGCCAGCCTAAATCTTGTCTGAAATAGGATCATGAGGTTAGAGGAGACCTGCCTTGGAATACTAAAGACCTCTGGTTACAGTTAGCCTACGTGGAATAATGAGCTTCCTCTACAGGTGGGGCAATGGGCCGGTCACGTACTCCACCCATTCCAAAAGAAGAAAATGAAAATAAACCGATTCTTTAGGTATGAATAGAATATCGATATTCCTCTCTGCCGTCCAAGATGGAGTTGGGCTTCCTAAACAATTAGCTTCCACTCCCCTCTTTCTAAAACTACGGTTACTAAATAGGGTACCACAAGGGTATGCCATAGTATAACATTTTCATTGATTAGTATTTAATGATTTCCACAAGGCTATAATAAATACGTGATATACTGTGTATGTATGTTAAGTTACAAACACCTTCCTACATTACAGTGTGTTAATTTTTTGTTATATATATTTACGGGTTTAATCCAGATAGAAAAGTTTAAAAAAATCTGTCCTATAAAAAAAAGACAGTAATTAAACAAAAATTATAAGTAATGAAAAAAAAACAATTAGAGTCTTAGGTATATCTTCAAGCAAGAGTGGAATATTCCTATAGGATCAGTTTGTTTTTTCGTGCTAATTTAGGACGTCTGTTAAATCATTAAGCCATTTTGCTGATAATGTTTTATAGATCTATTGTATTTGTTATGTATATGTTTCGAAAATGTTTAAGATTTCTCCAGTTCTAATCCAAAAATAAGTAATTGACAGACTGATCCTGTGAGAGTGTGCTCCGCTTTATAACTATGTTTTCAATTATATGTATAAGAGCCCAAGAGAAGAAAAAAGGCTGTTATTTCACCCCAATTTGTTATTACTTTAATGAAAACTACATATAATTACTAATCTAAATTGATGATTCTGCCAAGTATAGGTAGGAGGAATAAAAAATGACGGCTATTTAAAAAAGAAAATTTTGCCGTCAATTGAAGTATAACGATTCTTATGAACATAATGATGTAGGATAAGTGGTTTCATTTTATGTTATTACTTTTTTATGACCTACTATAATACCTAGGAGAGTATTATTATAAGTAAGGATTATTGGTAAGGAGGCTATTAGGAAATATTTAACCAAAACGAAAAATTGAAAGGCAATTATATTCTCTATAAAAATCTCTCCCCTTCCCCCCCCCCAAAAAAAATTGTTTAAATCAGATTAATATTAACAAAGATGTATTGAAATGTTTACTTGTTTTTCAAAGGTATTTTGCTAAATTTTTCAAGTAAACCTGTCCACTTTTGGTTAATTAATTTCCTGAATAAAACACCTCCCAGAAGATCCCTGGCGCTAGTTAGATAGATAATTATACTCTCGCTAAAACAAATAAAAATTAATAAATAATTATATGTTATTTCTATCAGTATTAGTTCGAATATAGATAAATAACCTAGACTTGGTCGTAAAAAAACCTTGAAATCTAGAAACAAACTGGCGAATGATAATGTCACGTTGTTATGATCATTCTGGGGTGATTTGTAACTAAATTAAAAAATAATTGTCCCAGTAGTAATTTCAATAGCAAACGGATGATTTTTTTGTTGTTCGGTTTTGTTTTATTATTTTCAGCTAAAACGTTTAAATAAATACAATTTACATTAAATAAATACAATTAGAAAAAACATTAAAAAAATACTGATGCATTCGAAATCTGTGGTTTTACATTTCATGACATAGCTATACAATCATAAATTCGATTTTAAAAATTCGTCCAACTTTTTTTTAATTTAGGACAAAGATGAACATCAGAACTCGACATTACCATTCTTCAACTTTTTGAGGCTTCGTAAGTTGTATGGAAACACTTTTCTAACAAATTTAAATTGATTTAAGGTGAAGGAAGGCATGTGAATTAAATTAAGCTAAGATGGAATTTTAATACGTCATTATTAATTTATTAAGGTTTTCACAACGTTTCGGCCTAACAACTCATTCTCAAGTACAAAATCTCTATGTTACGTGGTTTTACACAAATTAATTTATAAATATTGAAGATTAAAACTGGTTAATCTATTTTAATCTTCCTAAACATCTTGATTACTTATAATTTGATCATAGCATCATAAAATAACATGAGACCGGGCCGTTTGTAGCCGAGAGAGTTAAGGCATTGCTCATTGCAAACTCTAAAGTGCAGCGGTGCCGTAAAGAATCAGGTGCGGGGGGAGAGGGAAGTTTACTTTAATTTCGTGTTGGCCCCACGGAATGAGAACTTGATCCTCCCACCGTCGATAAAATATGTCAGAAATGCCCAGGCAGAGGGGCCTAATATAAAATTAGAATGACAGTCATCATTCAAAAGCCAGACTGATCAATCACGAAGACGCCTACTTTATCGGTCCGACTGACGCTTACTTGTATATAAGACACCGAATAGTAATAATCGTGTGCAATGTCTCTTTGAAAAGCTATTCATATTTTGTCATTTGACTGCAAGGATAAAGTGAAGGGCACGATTTGATTTCACGCTTGAATCCACTCGCAGGCTCCCCCCCCCACTAAAAATTTTGAATTGATCACATTCCAAAATTTTCTGGATAATCCATCAGTAATACTCATGCACGATAAATCCGAACACCGATCTTTGATTTTACTCTCATGACGACTGACCATGCAGAGGTCCTATTTGAAGTCTGTACCTGAGGATGGCTTGTAGGCAGAAACTTTGTGAAATAAATAATAAATTTGTGGTGGAGTATTAACAGCCTGTCTTAACTTAATTAATTTAAATAATAAACCTAGTTTAATAAAAAGCAACGTTTCATATATCCTTTCATTAACATTCCTGGACAAGCCTGAGTACCATTTACGGATTCCTTGGGACAAAGCCTGGGAGTTCCCTGTCACATGCAGCCTAGGAATGCAGTCTTGCTAACACGTGATGCCACTCAATTATACGAAGGCTAACTAACTGCTTCTTGCACTTTCTAATCAGAGTCGATGAACGTGAAAGCCGTTATTAATTGATGCTGGAAATCAACAGCAATTTTGTATAATGCTCATGTTATCTGGAAAATTTGTTTTACCAAAACACTTATTTATAATAATAATATTTTATGATTTCAAAATAACATAAAACTTTCTAGATTTTTTAACTCAACATCCACGATACCGTAATTAGCTCCTGATGCAACGAAACCTTTAACGAATCTATTAAAGGAGGAATCCGTATTAGTATAATATACCTAAACTTTTCGGATACCTAAATCTGGAGGTCGAACATGATTCTGATCAAATCAACCCCTTGCACAACCGTTGGTCTAGTAACAGTACTTCCTTACAAAGTACTGCACCCCTGACCCTTCATAGGTTGTAGCAGTACAATTTAATTTTTGCAATGCCTTTAAAAATTCAGTGGATACAACTTTTGTTTCGTTTCAGCATGTGGGCTCCAAGTCACTGTTCTGGTTATTGATCACAAAACCCAATCCATAAAACATACACATGGAAATAATTTTAAAAACTAGTTTCTACCACACTCAGCATGGAAACACATTAATGACTTTCCCAACAATTTACGAAAGTAAAGAATCAGGTATTTTTCTTCTAAATCATGCTTCCTATTAAAGACGTCATAATTCTAACAAAGTAAAAAGCATTTAATCCTATATCGAATTATTACACTACAATAATTTGGTCAAATAATATGTGAACTTTATCATACGAAAAATGTCAATTTTTTCAAATTCTAGCTAGGAGTTATAAGTAAAAAAAAAAAAAAAAGCCTTTCGTTACTTTGTCATATTTACCGTTTTATTACAGCCAGACACACGTTTGGGCGTTGACCAATTTTTAAGTTATGGTACTCATTAGACACTGGATATTTAGGCGAAAAACAAAATTATAATTCGTCACGTTAATAAATTAATTAGTTAAATAGTAAGAATTTCAGGCTCGCCAGATAAGCGTCTCCTTGTTAAGTATGGTAGAAAATAATTTTTAAAGTCAGTAGGAGGTGTAGGTTTTTTTTTTTTTGCTCCAGGAATATTTTGACTAACATGAAAACCAGATTATTTGCTAAACTACTACTACTATTTTTTTCGTAATCCTTGACTGTTATAATTAACCACTCTCGAGGGCTGAAATCTTAATCTTAATTAGGTCTTAAAAGTAGAATAATTGATATTATTTTATTTTATTTATTTATTTTTTGTGAAACCAACAACTACTTTTTTCAGCGAACAATAGACTAATCTTTCTCTTATCAAACTATTTGTTTGTAATTTATATACCTCATAATATTTTTTAGA
>NW_027112074.1:2034710-2046316 GCF_000696795.3 Halyomorpha halys | reverse complement strand
TATATATATACGTACCAATCTCTAAAGGGGCACACTATAAATTCATTTTTCTGCAACTGGCCCAAATTAAACTTAAATTTAATTGGTTTTCTCTCTTTAAAAACCAATCCTCCACGCACGTAATGAATTAATGAAAACCGGTTCTTACAATTCAGGCCTTGACGGTCCAGAGTATATCTTAATTAGGATTAATTACTGAGAACGTTTGGAGTCCTTTTGCCGAATTCACTTCATGAACGTACTCGTAATTGTTATTAGCCCATTAGTAATGCGTAGGTAGGCCATAATTAACAAGGATAATAGCGCAAGTTACGACGCCAGTGGAGTTGTAAGTATGCATCTCAAAAGATTACAATATTCTCAGAACTAACATTAACGATTTCAAACATAAAGAATTATTTCAATAATCACTTATTAATTTAATTTAATTTTATAATGATATAAAACAATATATAATTAACCGATTATAATTTTTTTCAAATTTCATTATAATCTGAACATGTTTATTCTCTTACGATTCCAACATTACGACCATTCTCAAGGCTACTATTTAATTTAAAATTTTAATTACAATCTAATCATTAAAAATTATTTTTAAAAACATTCTGAATTATAAATTATCCTTACTCAATTTTAATATACAGCTTCAAATAAAGTTATGAAAAGGCTGCAGGTTATTCTTATATTAAATTATCTTATATTGTTATAGACAGAACAGCCTTATATCTTTTTGGCATAGACAGAACAGCCTGCAACCTTTTCATAACTTTATTTGAAGCAGTGACATTATAATTGAGGAAAGATAATTTGTAATTCAGGATGTTTTCAAAAATAATTTTTAATGATCAGATTGTAATTGAAATTATAAATTAATAAATATCCTCGAGCATAGCCAGAATGGATGAATACTTTTTATTATAATTTGTAAACAAACAGGTCTCAGACAATAAATTATATTTAATACATAAAAATGAATATTTTTTGGTTCATACTTCATGTGATTCATTCGATTGTGACGGAGCTGTTTGCTAAATTTTCTAAAAATTTCCGGGAATATTATAGGCTGGTCAGATTTTTTCGATAAAAAATGTTATGAACAATATTAAGCATTTTCTGGCGCTTAGCACAAAAAAAGTACACATTTTTTCATGAATATTGTTTGGTATGTCGATTTTTCTCTTTCGGGACAATAAGATAAAATATAATAGATTCTATTAAATGATTTTTTTACTTATTAAAAATTAAAAAAAAAAAAACATAATGAGAATTTTTTTTAAGTAGGCGTACAAATTTTTTTTAGAACGTAGCAAGTCATATTGCTTTCTAGAGTCGTATGAAGCCCTCAAATAAAATTTTAAAAAAAATTAAAATGTTTTTACCTTGATTTATTTAGTGGATATCATATATTTTTTCCGGTGACCATTGTTCATATAATTGTATCTTAACTCTTCTTCAACTTAACCATTTTCTACTTTAATACAACCGTTGGAAAGCTGAATGTATCCACTTTTAAACTATATTAACTTAATAAATTTAAATTTTAAGCCCATATAAGAATATATAAGTTCCAAATAAAAAAAACTTTCTAAACGTTTTGTATCTCCGGTACTAATTTATTTAATTAGATCCCGTTTATGCACTTTGGTTCAGTTTATAGAGCTCTTAACAACTTCTAAGTTTGGTATAGATTTGTTGAGTCATGTTAAAGTTAATTTTAGTTTTTGGATTTATCAAAAGAATTCAAAAGCAAAGTTGGAAATATACATCTCAATAAATTATGTAATAATATCAATAATTAACAATTAATTTATTGTTATGTATATTTCCAAGGAAGTTTGCTATTATTTTTCTCTGAATTAAGATTGTTATCTAATTTTTGTTTTTCAGTCCTGAAGAAGGCCTCAAATTCCGGACGAAATGTCGGCAAAAATAAATAGGTTTAACTTATAAGTGTATCTTTACTGACCATCTCCTCATATCCGGTACAATTTTAAATATCTCAAAAAAAAAGAGCTCCACAGAGGCCGGAACAAATGTATTAAAGTCAAAGAAGATCAAGGGACTTGAACAAGGGCAGCACAAAAATCTAAACTAGTTATTAATATTATTTAGCCTGTAAAGAATGGTAGGATAAGATTAAAATACGTTCTAAGACGACGAGGTAGGAGATACAAGGTTGACTGTGGGAAAACAATTACCACCTACTTTGTTTACGAATCGTACGTGAAGTTTACATAACTGGTTGGTTTATTACATCCTATGACGCTTTCTAGTTTCCAGAAATTTCGTTCCGTGGGAGACTTTCTTCTACTGTCCCTATATCCTGTCTTTTGAGTGGACACCTGGGTTTGAAAAGAAGTTATATGATACCTCTAGTATCAGTAATATGTCATTTAGTTAGGTCAAAATAATCGAATTTTATTTACTAATAAGTATTACAATCCGCACCTTATATAATTACCTTGGGCAATAAGTAATAGTGATAAATGATCAGATCATACCAAAATTTAAAAAAGTAGTTAAATAAATAAAAATAATAAAATATCTATGTTTATATAAACAGAAAGGTAAATAAAATTAACATTATAAAAGAACATGAAAAAATAAGTAGAAAATAAGAAGAACTCTGAAACGCATTTTTGGTCGTTCTAAAACATTTACTAATTAGCTAATTAATATAATAAATTTATTAGTATTATTTTTCGGCTATAATTTCTAAACGGTGCACCGCTATCGAAAACCTTATGACATAAGAAATTAAACAGTAGTGAATTGAATGGTTCGAATAAGCATTATCTCGTAAACCAAAAACCGAATTATTTTTTCTTTAAAGTTTGTCCAAAACTGAGTTTCATTATATATGAGTCTAAAATCAACACGTAAAGGTATTTCTGGTTTCAAATTAATTGGTTTGATAAAGTAATGAATTATAAATTTTAGGTCTTTCATTTTATTTTCCGCTCAAAAATGCTAATTGGTGCATACTTGTAAAAAAAAAATTTAATAAAACAAATTAAAGGTCATTATAAGTCGAACTATTTCAATTATGTAATAATTTGATAAAGTAGTATGATCGTATAACACATGTTCTTGTTTTATCTGAACCTCAACAGAACAGCTATAGGAACTAAATGGATAACCGGAGTAGGCTGTTTATGATGCAGAATTCAAGACTGTTTAATTTCTCATACTACAACTTTTTTTGCATGGATGCACGTTTATACATTATTGGTGGACAAATAAAGAAAAATCCTTTCTGGACAAATAAAGAAAACTTCCAATTAAAATGTAATATTACTCTATATTTTGTACTTGTACAACGTTTCGGAATTTACTCCATACTCATGTACAATGTATCCTCATATTTGTTAATTTAAATAATGTAGTTGTAGACAATATTTAAACTATATGTATACAAATGACAAATTTTCACAATAGAAATTGATAAACTTGACAAATATGAGGATAAATAGAACATGAGTATGGAGTAAATCCCGAAACGTTGTACTAGTACAAATTATAAAATAATAATATATTCTAATTGGAAGTTTTCTTCACCTCAGCATTTAAAAAAATAAATAAAATCCGAATTTATTAATTAAGGCATGTAATTTTCCATTTATATGCCTTAATTAATAGTTTTTCGGAACATATAGTATTTTCCATTCTATGCATCAATTAATGAAATTAATTAGTCAATTAATAAGAGTTTTAGAACCGCCAGAAATACGTTTCCATGATAAATGTACTAGAACTAACTTTAAAATTATTTACATATGTATGTTTAGTTGGCTGGATTTTATGTATCATGCTTCTGTATTAACAGTCATCATTCAGTTTTTCTCAGTACCACAGTCACTTAGTATTGTAATTGATCTGATTTCAAAATTATCTTTGTAAGATCCATCAATATTATCCGCATACGATCAATCTGAACATCCATCTTCATATATTCTCATGAGCTTGATTCAATTATACAATGTGTATTTTAATTCTGTTTACAGGGTCGCTAAATGGGAATGGGGATAATTTGATTCATGAAGCAGTTAGACTTCAATGGGAACCTCGGGTATTGAAATTACCAAGTACTAACCACATCGCCACTCCTAAGTGTGCAAGGAGTGTCATCATTTCAGGGTCGTGTGACGATCTCTCTTTGCAGAGTCACACCCGAGAATATCTGCAATTTTTATTATGGTTTTCCAATCTATTATCAACTTTTCTCAAGTATCTGCGCATTTTTTCTTCGTACGTTAACTGTTTATCTATTTGCAGAAATTATGAAAATTTCATTTAGTACTAACAGATTGTGCATATAATTATATCATAACTTGCAATTATTATTAGCATGTTACAAACTCAAAACCAAAGTGTTTGATCTGAACATACCAAAAAGTTCGAAAAATTCCTCAAAAAATTAGAAAATGTCCAAAACCTCATGAACTTTTTGAGGAAAATCTGTTTCTATCGTGATTTGTATTTATATATATAAATAAATTAATATTGTAAGAAGTGAGCCTTCAACTAAAAATGTTACTTCACTTAAGAATGCTGGTTGGGTTAATGAGTGGACTATAATTTAATTGAAGTGCTTGAAGGTCTAAGAAAATGAATATATTGGGTTGTAGACATTGAGCAAGAGAGAAATACGAGTAATAATATATTTGACTCAATGGTAATTTCAGGTTATAAAGGGGTAGCGAAAAAGAAACGTGTGAATTTATAATTTTGAAGTGGGGCCCACGAAGATGGTTCATCGATCCTTTGTTGCGTACGAAGAGTACAGTCACCCCTTTATGTGAATGAAGGCAGCATCCTCTCTTTTCTTATTTTCCTCTCTCCCTGGTACTCGTCCCCAGTTTTGGGAGCCGCTTCCCTGAGTTGCTCTCGCATGGTTATTGAATTAAGGAGAAAAACTAAGATGATTTTCGAATGGTTCAAAGAAGGAAAACTTTTTCACGTTTGCTTTGGGCCACAGGCAGAGAGTCTTTTTTTTTTTTATCTTGGCCACATGGGGGCACTAGTGTTAATTAGCATATTATTTGCTATTAGGTATATGTGTGAATTGCGGGGGAGGGGGGCACCTTCTGTTCATATCTTACGGAACAATTATTACAGATTAAATGTACTGGTATCTGGTGGGGAAACTAGTCCGGGAAGAGGGCCTGGTGGTACTTTTTACAGGCCTCTGGCGGCTACCAGAGATGCCGCCGAGGACTAACGAAGGCATCAGTGTCAAGATTAATTTCTCGATACCACTAAAAAATAAATATTTACTGCCCCAGTTGGGAATCGAACCCACAGAGTTCCGACCGGCACTCTGGGACCTACACATGGTCTTTGCCTTCCTTGTATATATAAATAAGTTAGGATTCCTTTCGATTAACATTGATATACAATAAAAAGAAAAACACATCTAACTAGAAAATGAAATAATAAAAAGAGCTCAGTTCAAACTATACCTGCAATACAAAATGTATCTGAATACAAACTATAATAAATTCTAAATCCTTGTATTCTACTTTTTACTTCTTTTTTTTTTTTACTTAGTTTTGAATAGATGTCAAAACCAAGTATATCATTGAAATAACATAACTTCACTATGCGTACCAATACAGGATTCTGCTGCAGAATTTTAGTCAATGGTGATAAAAATTAATGGAATATTCTTTATTAGTAACATTTGCAGGAACATCCAGCTTACAAGTTATTTTCTAATATTAATTTTATAAAAATAATTCCAAAGACCATTTGTAATTACCTAATATAAAACTAAACAAGAGTGACTCATTTATATGCTAATATTTATTTTGGTAATGTTGGCAAGACCTAACTCTAAACTTATCCTCGATAAAAGATGACACACTTTAAATCGCAGCCATGTAAACAACCATGGTACAATAGATGGCGAAGGCCATAGAGGTATAAGTGGGAGCCTTGCCAGTGAAGATAAAATATAACTTGACGTATGACGCACTTCGCTTAGTCATTGTAAACTTGACTTCAACTAAAGAGTCAGTAGTAATGAAAAGAAGGTTCCATTTTTGGCAATTTCAGGTTTTTCTTTTGCCTATTTTTGAGAAAGTATATTTCAAATACCTTTTGGTTCTACAGAGATCATTCTCGTATCAAATTGAATAAAAGATGATATGGTTAATGGTGTAAATAATGTTTATTGAAAAATCCCTCGCTAAGTGCAAACTGATTTTCTTCTTTTTTTTTTTTTTAGGTTTTACTCATTTTGAACACGATTTTTCTGCACCATTATATATTGAAGATATATTTTTCTTTATATAATATTTTCATTGATTAGTATTTAACGATTTCCACAAGGCTAAAATAAATACGTGATATACTATGTATGTATGTTAAGTTACAAAAACCTTCCTACATTACAGTGTGTTAATTTTTTTTTTGTTTTATATATTTACTGGTTTAATACAGATAAAAAAGTTTTAAAAAATCGATCCTATAAAAAAAAACCCAGTAATTAAACACAAATTATAAGTAATGAAAAAAAAAGTAATTGACAGACTGATTCTAAGTGAGTGTGCTACACTTTATAACTATGTTTTCAAGTATATGTACAAGAGCCCGGGAGAGTACAGAGAGGGGAAGAAAGGCCGTTATTTCACCCCAATTTTTGATTACTTTAATAAAAACTATATAGAATTACTAGTCAAAATTGATGACTGCCAAGAATAGGTTGGGGGAATCAAAAATAGCGACTGTCAAAACGTTAAAAAAAAACTTAATTTTTCATTCGGAGCTCTATATCTCAAGAAGTAGGAGAACACCTAAGAGAACGTCATTTAAAGAAGAACAAATTCGCTAAAATATGAGCCCTAATAGAGTTATTTACGTTGAACAGTTCCCCAGATATACCTTTTTAAAAACCAGCATTTCATAAAAATATTGTACAGCATATACTGAAAGATCAGTAGTTCATGAATTTTTTTTGTAAAATCTATATCTCAAAAATCATTTGACATACAGAAGGCTATTAGCACGCAAATTAAAGCGAGTTTAATGGACTATAAAGTAGTTTATCAAGTTTATCTTTGTAAGAGTAGTAGTTTTCATGATATTTGCAAAATAAATTGATTTATACTTTTTTTAGCAAATATCTTGAAAACTACTATACTAAAAAGAAATAGGTCGTAAACTACTTTATAGCACATTAAACTAGCTTTAATTTTAGTGCTAATAGACACCTATACGTCACATAGTTCCTGAGATATAGATTTCTCAAAATAAATTCACTACTAATCTTGTAGTACATTTTTATGAAATATTGCTTTTTAACAAGCTACCTCTCGAGAACCATTAAACGTAAATAGCACTATTAGGGCTAATATTTCAGAAAATTTACCCTAATTTAAATGATGTTCACTGAAGTTTGCTAATGTCGTTGGTAGTTTTAATGATACAGAGCTCCGAATGAAAAATTAATTATTTTTAAGGTTTTGAAACAGCCGCCATTTTTTATTCCCCCTACTTATACTTGGCAGACTCATCAGTTTTGAAGAGTAATTATACATAGTTTTCATTAAAGCAATAAAAAATTGGGGTGAAATAACTGCCTTTTTTTTTCCTCCGGCTCTTGAACTATATGGTCTGCTTTTACTTAACATGCCTGACTTTTATAGTATATATTCCAACAAAAATGTTGTACACTTTTGCTTTTTGATTGGGATTAGGATGCACATTAACCCGAGCTACTTATCGCAAGACCGACTTGAGATTTATAAGTGCTAAAGGTTGCTTTCAGCAAACCGTTATTTTCTCAGACGAGCAGGGACTCACGTAGCGTAAAACACACGCTGTTTGTGGAAGTGTAATCTATAGAAAGCTCGTCTGGGAATCCACGCTTTCTGTTTGTCGTAATTGGAGGTAGCAGGATAGCACTTCGGGTCGATGCGTCTTCAAACCAGCCGTGTCTTCAGGCTTAGTCTCTGTGTGTAATGTCTATGTTAGTTCTAAGGAAAGTAAAAGGACCATAATATACTTACATGATAACAAAATTACATAATATACAGTAAACGCTCTGTAACTCGAAACTCAATAAGTTGAAAACTTTTCCTTCAAAAGCGTTTCCTCGATAGAATTGAACTGTTTAGTTCGGATTTGAGCCACTATCTGAAAATGTGTCATTCGTATGGCAAATTTTCAAACTCTCGTGAGCGCTTGTCATTTTGGAAAATAGAAATACTCCACTCCTTTTGTTCTACTATGAAAGCCATATTTAACCTCCAAAATATATTTATAAGTTATAAAAAAAAAAAATTAACGAAGATTTTTTTTTACTCTCATCATATCGATCCACCTAGTAAGGCACATTAGAAATTCGTATTTGAACAACAATTGTTTTTTTCAATTCACTAACTAAATTAGTAATTTATTACGTGAGGATTCCATTGAAAAAATCGCCTAATTATTTATTATCGTCAGTAAAATGAAATAAACTAAAAACTGTAGGTCCAGACGCGTTTCCTTCATTCCCTCACAGAGAATATTTAATGGCGTGGTGTAGAGCAGGACATGGCTGGGGTGGGAAGGGACGGTAGTGGTTAGCTCCATGGATTATTCTAGACCACCAGGCAGACAATCAATCCCAATCCCTTGTTCCGGTTCTGCAGAGGCAGTCTTTGTGGGGGAACTGCATTGTGGTCTATTACCATCTTACTTCTTCATTTCAGAAAAACTGAACCTTATTTGTCGATGGGAAATGCAAAAGGATTTTGCATCCATGTTTAAACGAATTATAGTAAAAAAAAAATTAAAAATAAAATAAAATAATAAAAACCTCATTCCCTCATACTTCAATCCCTTTTTTTTTAAAAATGTTCACTAATGTGAGAGTGAATAACTCTTTTCATACATTAATATTAAACTTTTCAAAGTTTCAAGTTATGAAAGATAATTTTTTCTCCAAATAATATTTTTCTTCACCTTCTCTTTCCACTTTCTCACTCAAAAATATTCATTTTTCACTCTCTCATTTTAAATTTTTTTATAACTATAATTAAAGGTTCTTCTACATGGCCTCTACATGAAATGTGAAGGTACTATGCTATTAGGTTGTGCATTTTAGCAGCTTGAAATCATGATGTTTTAAAATTGAGACCTTTGGAAGTAAATTTTCATATAATGACCCATATGAGACTATATATGCTATATTAAGTTAATTAACAGTGCGTTATTAAGTCAGGTAAAGCAGTCACAAAGAAGGTAAATACAGTCCAAAATGTCCCAACATATCTGACATTATTCCTTTTTTTCTGTACGTAGATATTGAGATATAGAGAGACGTTTCTCAAATAAACATATATTGCACATGTTATGTTTTATTATGAAAGTTAATAAGCTAAAATTAAACTTTGTTTACTCAACTCAGTAGACTACAAATACTGCATCTAATAATCTGCATTAGTTGGTGTGATATTAAAATTTCTTAATAACTTGGCACCCCTTTAATACTAAGAAAATCTCTTGAATTATATTTAGTCAACTCCCTAATAAGCTTAGATGTGATGGTAGCTTCAAAATTTCTAGATTTTATGTGTATTCATTTAAATACATTTCACTTTTTTTGTAAACGATATATATTTTTGAGTATCTTGAGGTTTAGTTAATAATAAACAAATATATTTTGGCAATGTTTTGATATTTTATTGCTCTGAGATTCATGCAGTGAAGTAAATTTTCTTCTTCTTTCTGCATTTTACTCTCGCTTAGTATCATTCCAACTCGCATGAGTTAGTTGTACAGGACAGTTATGCAATTTAGAACTCAACTATTTCTAATCAGTTATACCTGATGTTTCCATTTAATTAAATTTAGCTATAATATTTGATTAATTTCAATTAATATTTTTTATATTTAAGTGTTTAATAATTACTTCATGGAATCCTTTTTTTTTTCACTGTAAGGCTTAATCATGAGAACTCATAATGATAATTATGAGAAAAATAAAATGACAAAACGTAGTTTATTATTGCCTGAATCTCTTCAAAAATATGAATTAGCATTTATCTACATGCTTATATAAGTATATTACAATATACCATATTACTCAGCTGATTTAATTATTAATATATACTTTTTTTTTTGCAGGTAAGTGACCTTCTTTGAATGATGGCAAATACTGCTTGAAGGTAAGTTATAATGTGCCTGAAAATATGCTATAATGACAAAAAAGAAATAATTACTATAATTAATGTTGTAATAAAGTTGCGTGTATTGATTAATCTAATTAATCTACAAACTGAATGACTCTCTATAATAATATTTGTAGAAATGTTTCTCTTAACCATTAAAACTCAAAATTATGTCTGCAATATTAATTGTTTAGTTATTAAATATCAATTATAAAAACTAAGGAACGAGCATTATGAACAACCACATAAAGGCCACATATTAAAAAATAAAAGTATATAATAATATTAAAAACGTACTGCAGTTACGTTAAATAAGGAAATTTAATGCTTAAGCTGATATAAAATAAAATAAATTTAATAAAATTTTGCCCAAATATGAATGAAATAAATATTAAATTCTATATTTTTTGTCAGTAATACAATTTATTTAAAAAATGAATCTTTTGTAAATTATTCATTTATATGTCATAGATATAAAATCCTCGAGAAAAATGACCTCAGTAAATAAATAGAATTCCCAGAAAATATAATTTAATAAAATGTCACAAATATTTCCAGGAGTTGTATGTTAGAAAATATATTTTAATATATTCACTGGGTTGAAGACGATAATATATTAAGTGATCTATTGAAAAGGCCAAAACGTCACAAAAATACATAATATATATAGGACATAGAATAAAACTGCGAAAGGTTTTTATTATAGTTATATACTTGCATATAAAAAAAACTGGGCGTAATGAGATTCATAAGGTTTGGTCATGGTATCTTTGATTGGTACTTAATAAAAAATTAATCCCACTAATAAAACAAACAATCAAAATAATGTTAGAATAAAAAATATCATTTTGTTACATGGTTTCGAATCAATTAAATGAAACATCTTTAATGTTATTTTTTAACTTTGGAAAATCCATTCTATTTCACAGAAATAGCTGCACTATTGCACGATGGCATTGCAAGGGCAAGCTTTTAATTGCTTATTTAAAATTTTTAGTAGTTCTTGGAGATTCATAAAATGTTAACTCTAAGCATAATGAGATTAGTTGTTTGAAATCTTGAATAATTAGAAACTCTGGTCACTTAAAAAACAAAAATTATCAGAGAGGATATTTAAAGATACATTTGAGAAAATAATTATGGAAAAACTAACGTTTTTTATAGACAATTGATTTAATAGGGTGAGGAAAATGAATTTAAAAAACCATTTAAATTAAATTAATTGAACAAACACTTTGAAACAATATGGCGTATGGCAATGCAAAGTTCGAGGAACGCCCTGGAGTGACCCGTTGCTCAGTAGATTCAGAAAAAATCAGAGCGGGGGGCTTTTTTTTAATTCAATTTTTAGATTCTAGTTAGTTCCATGTTTGAGTATTATAGCCTTACATTTTTTTGTTTGAACAATATTCATTTATTCATTCAACAGGGTAAAACTAATCTATG